>NC_092086.1:31945739-32059687 GCF_045679555.1 Salvelinus alpinus | reverse complement strand
TCAGCCTTCCTGGTCACACATTCCCCAGTGTCTCCTCTAGCTTGGCTGATATTATACAGCCTTCCTGGTCACACATTCCCAGTGTCTCCTCTAGCTTGCCCGATATTATACAGCCTTCCTGGTCACACATTCCCCAGTGTCTCCTCTAGCTTGGCTGATATTATACAGCCTGGCTGGTGACACATTCCCAGTGCTCTGCTCTAGCTTGGCTGATGTCATACTAGCCTGGCTGGTAACTAGCATTCCCAGTGTCTGCTCTAGCTTGGCTGATATTATACAGCCTTCCTGGTCACACATTTCCCAGTGTCTCCTCTAGCTTGGCTGACATTATACAGCCTGGCTGGTGTAAGAAGATATGCTCTGTTTTTCTCCTTCTAGATATTCAGCAAATGTTTACACAGTGATGATAAACCATTTCGCTAATGTTTGCACAGTCTACAGCCTAGGCTACGCTGCATAAAACGATCCGAATTATGATTAAAAACAACAATGTCAGCAAGTACACTGCAAACAGTGAAGTATGCCCTTTACCACTCTGAATGTGTCTATGACTGAGCTGAGAGTCAGACAGTCTAAGTTACACATTAATAGGCATTTGGATGCCATTTGGCGCCCGGGTGGCGCAGTGGTCTAGGGCACTGCATCGCAGTGCTAGCTGCGCCACCAGAGTCTCTGGGTTGCGCCCAGGCTCTGTCGCAGCCGGCCGCAACCGGGAGATCCGTGGGGCGACGCACAATTGGCATAGCGTCGTCCGGGTTAGGGAGGGTTTGGCCGGTAGGGAGGGTTTGGCCGGTAGGGATATCCTTGTCTCAGTATGTAAAAATGTAATAAAATGTATGCACTCTACTGTAAGTCGCTCTGGATAAGAGCGTCTGCTCTTGGCCGGTAGGGATATCCTTGTCTCAGTATGTAAAAAAAAATGTTATAAAATGTATGCACTCTACTGTAAGTCGCTCTGGATAAGAGCGTCTGCTAAATGACTAAAATGTAAATGTAAATGTAATTTACATTTGTTGGATATTACATCATATATTTCATGTCAATCATTCGTTTACATCACATAGCTCAGCAAATCAAATCAAATTGTATTTGTCACATGCTCCGAGTACAACAGGTGCAGACTTCACCGTGAAATGGTTACTTACAAGACCTTTCCCAACAATATAAATGGTTACTTACAAGACCTTTCCCAACAATATAAATGGTTACTTACAAGACCTTTCCCAACAATATAAATGGTTACTTACAAGACCTTTCCCAACAATATAAATGGTTACTTACAAGACCTTTCCCAACAATATAAATGGTTACTTACAAGACCTTTCCCAACAATGCAGAGCTAAAAAGTACAACAATATTGCTAAATTAAAAAAGGATATAGTAACACAAAATAACAATAACGCAGGTATATACAAGATGTACCGGTACCGAGTCAATGTGCAGGTATATACAAGATGTACCGGTACCGAGTCAATGTGCAGGTATATACAAGATGTACCGGTACCGAGTCAATGTGCAGGTATATACAAGATGTACCGGTACCGAGTCAATGTGCAGGTATAAACAAGATGTACCGGTACCGAGTCAATGTGCAGGTATATACAAGATGTACCGGTACCGAGTCAATGTGCAGGTATATACAAGATGTACCGGTACCGAGTCAATGTGCAGGTATATACAAGATGTACCGGTACAGAGTCAATGTGCAGGTATATACAAGATGTACCGGTACCGAGTCAATGTGCAGGTATATACAAGATGTACCGGTACCGAGTCAATGTGCAGGTATATACAAGATGTACCGGTACCGAGTCAATGTGCAGGTATATACAAGATGTACCGGTACCGAGTCAATGTGCAGGTATATACAAGATGTACCGGTACCGAGTCAATGTGCAGGTATATACAAGATGTACCGGTACCGAGTCAATGTGCAGGTATATACAAGATGTACCGGTACCGAGTCAATGTGCAGGTATATACAAGATGTACCGGTACCGAGTCAATGTGCAGGTACATCTTGTATATACCTTTTGGCTTGCTGGCTTTGAGGGAGAGGTTGTTGTCCTGGCACCACACTGCCAGGTCTCTGACCTCCTCCCTATAGACTGTCTCATCATTGTCAGTGATCAGGCCTATCACCGTTGTGTCGTCGGCAAATGTAATGATGGTGTTGGAGTTGGCCACACAGTCGTGGGGAACAGTCGTGGGGAACAGTCGTGGGGAACAGGGAGTGCCCAAGGTGACAGAGCACGCACCCCTAAGGGGTCCCCGTTTTGAGGGTCAGAGTGGCGTTGTTGCCTACCCTCACCACCTGGGGGTGGCCCATCAGGAAGTCCAGGATCTGGTTGCAGAGGGAGGTGTTCAGTCCCAGGGTCCTGAGCTTAGTGATGAGCTTGGAAGTCACTAGGGTGCTGAACGCTGAGCTGTAGTCAATGAACAGAATTCTCATGTAGTTGTTCCTTTTGTCCAGGTGGGAAAGGGCTGCGTGGAGTGCAATAGATATTGCGTCATTTGTTCATGTCTGGGATGATGGTGTTGATGTGAGCCATGACCAACCTTTCAAAGCATTTCATGGTTACAAATGTGAGTGCTACAGGTCGGTAGTCATTTAGGCAGGTTACCTTGGCGTTCTTGGGCACAGGGACTATGGTGTCCTGCTTGAAACATTTAGGTATTACAGACTGGGTCAGGGAGAGGAAAATGTCAGTGAAGACACTTGCCAGCTGGCCTGTGCATGCTCTGAGTACGCATCCTGGGAATTAGCAGCATGTCCATGGCATTTAGACAACAGCGACCCAACCTGCCTGCCTAACACCTCCGTGTTTACTGTGTAAACACAACAACACTCTGGACAGCTAAAATAAGGACAAGAGGCGCTAGAGAAAGCTATGTGAGTTTATGGCTACACTATCAGCATGTATTGTGGAATGGTTTCCTCTACAGTGAAGTACTTATAAAGAGCAGCACTGAAGATATAATGCATGTTTCCAACACTGAGATTGTTACATTATCAGCAGCTTTTTCGATATCTATCATCCAGTGCTGTCTCTGTGAGGTGTGGAAGCTATAAGACAAAGACGTGGAGAGAAAAGAGATCGGAAGCTGAAATTAAATAAGAGCAGACAGAGAGAGATTTGAGAGACCAAGACAGAGCAGTGAGTGAGAGAGTGAGAAAGCAGAGTGAAAGAGAAGTGAAAGAGACAGAGAGCTGCTTCTCAGTCAGAGAGCGTCCCGGCCTCTTCAGCATTCCACAAGTTCACTTCCCTGCCGTGAATATTTGCTTATGGAATAGCCAAGCTAGCCTGCAAGTTTCCCTTAAAAGGCTTATGTTCCTACAGACAGAAATGAGATGACTACGGAGAGAGGGGAGAGAGAGAGAGAGAGAGAGAGAGAGAGAGAGAGAGAGAGAGAGAGAGAGAGAGAGAGAGAGAGAAAGACAGACAGCGAGACACAGCTAGAGGAAGAACGAGAGAGACAGAAAGAGGGAGAGAGAGAGCGAGAGAGAGAGAAAGATAAGTTATGGAGGAATGAAAGAGAGAGGGAGATAAGGAGAGAGGGTGAGAAAGAGAAAGGGAGATAAGGAGAGAGGGTGAGAAAGAGAAAGGGAGATAAGGAGAGAGGGTGAGAAGGAGGGTGAGAGAAAGAGACTGACACAAAGAGAGAGAGACAGAAAGAAAGTGGGAAAGAGAGAGAGCTGTGAAAAGGAAAACACTTTCTCCCAAGGTGATTATTGCCCAAGCCTCTACAGTAGCTAATTGCTAATACGTGGGCGGTAGCAGTTTAGATAGTCACTAATAGCCCTGCTGACTGACTGATGCCTCCTGCTAGCTGTGACCCAGCATTCTAGTGGGCCTAACATTCAGCCGACTACGCCACCAATTATCATCATTAAAATGTTATTTATATGTATTATGATGTTACATCTTGACCAGGGATCCCCTATCTTAAATTTAAAATTTAAAATAAGAATATGTGATCTTCATATTTTATCATAATGAGTGTTTAGCCACGTTGTCCACAAACTGTTTGACATTCCAATGTGCATCAGGTTCATTTATCTGAATTGAAATTGGGGAGCTTGAAACTTAAAGTAAATAAAGTTGCCGAGGTGTGAGGCTGGTTGCTATGTTTAATTAATGTGAAGGTATACGAGTGTTGTGGGTGGAGGGATGAGGGAGAGGGGGATGAGGCGGGAGGAGAGGTTTAGAGGAAGAGGAAGAGGGGAGAGGGAGATGAGGCGGGAGGAGAGGGGAGAGGGAGAGGGGAGAATCTGTCTGAGAGCACTGACGGCAAATAGAACAACCTCCATCACTCATATTGATTCTATATAGTGGGTAGAAGTTGCAAAGATCTATGATCACCTTACCATCATCAAATCCCATCCTTAACCATGAAAGTTAAATTGAAAACTGTCCTTAAATCAGTGTTCAGCTCACTCACTTTGCAGCTGGTGTGCTCCTCCAGTACAGTACAGGACACACATACCTTCACAGTGCTTTCAGTGTATTTAATCAATACAACTATAGCTTTTCACGTAATGTGGCAGTATTTGGTTTGATATTAAGTAACGCCATCTGTATTTTTATTGTAATACATTTCTGGGGGTTTTAGAAAACAGCTCTCGTATTTTCAGTTTAGCCGTACTCATACGCTTCATGCAGTTTTACAACCTCTCTTGGTAACAGGTTTATTGGAGGTATAAGTCGATATGGGATCAAACATTTATGGAGGATGACTAGGAGAGAGGAGTGCCTCCATGCTAAAAGCTCAACATCTGTATGTCCAAATAAGATGGTGAGTAATGCGTTTTTCAATTCAGTCACATATTTAAAAAATGTATGGGGTCATCTACTGTAAGAAGGGTCCATTTTTATTGGGTGTTTGGATTTTTTCGTAAGTGGAATAGACCATTCTCCACGCTTAGATAAAGATTTAGCCTATTTTCCTCGTCATCAAAGCTTACCATCTTACAGATCCTTAATCCATCAAAAGGTTGAGATATAGACTAAGTTTCTAAGTAACAGGCTGAATACAATTAGGTAAAGTTAAAATCCTAAAATCCTAAAATCAAATTTTATTTGTCACATGCGCTGAATACAACCATATAGTGAAATGCTTACTTACAAGCCCTTAACCAACAATGCAACATTTTTAAAAAGTAAGAAAAATGTGCTCAATAAACTAAATGAAAAATAGTAACACAATAAAATAACAATAACTCAGCTATATACAAGGGGTACCGGTACCGAGTCAATGTGCAGGGGTACGAGGTAAATTAGATCATATGTACAGCACCAGTCAAAAGTATTAGTATGATCTAATATGAATAAGAGAATATAGCTATTTATTTTTTATGTACAGTACCAGTCAAAAGTTTGGACACACCTACTAATTCAAGTCTTTCTTTATTTTTACTATTTTCTACATTGTAGAATAATAGTGAAGACATAAAAACTATGAAATAACACATATGGAATCATGTAGTAAGCAAAAAAGTGTTAAACAAATATATGTGTGTGTGTGTGTGTGTGTGTGTGTGTGTGTGTGTGTGTGTGTGTGTGTGTGTGTGTGTGTGTGTGTGTGTGTGTGTGTGTGTGTGTGTGTGTGTGTGTGTGTGTGTGTGTGTGTGTGTGTGTGTGTGTGTGTGTGTTGGAGTGTCAGTGTAGTGAGTGTGTGGTTAGTCCGATGAGTGTATATCGATCCTGTGCAAGAGAGTCAGTGCAAAAGATAATAATAGATAATGATAAAATAAGGGTGTCAATGTAAATAGTCCTGGTAGCCATTTGATGAACTGTTCAGCAGTCTTATGGCTTGGGGGTAGGAGCTGTTAAGGAGCCATTTGGTTCCAGACTTGGCGCTCCAGTACCGATTGTAAAGCGTTAGCAGAGAGAACAGTCTTTAACTTGGGTGGCTGGAGTCTGACAATTTTTAGGGTCTTCCTCTGACACCGCCTGGTAAATAGGTCCTGGATCGCAGGAAGCTCAGCCCCAGTGATGTACTGGGCCGTACGCATTACCCTCTGTAGCGCCTTGCAGTCGGTTGCCAAGCTGTTGCCGTACCAAGCGGTGACACAACCAGTCAGGATGCTCTCGATGGTCCAGCTGTTATCCTTTTGAGGATCTGAGGTCCCATGACAGGTCTTTTCAGCCTACTGAGGGGGAATAGGCGTTGCCGTGCCCTCTTCACGACTGTGTTGGTGTGTATGGACCATGATAGGACCTTAGTCATCCATAATGTATTGATCATTCTCTGGATGTACCGCCTTTGTTGATTTGGGGATTTCAAAATGGTTGTCAGCATTTCAATCATCGTGGGAAGAGCTGGCCAAAAATAAATAGCTTGGCAGACAAACAACCCTTCACCTCTGTGTGGAATAGTGGATGATAGCAAATAGTGAACACACACACACACACACACACACACACACACACACACACACACACACACACACACACACACACACACACACACACACACACACACACACACACACACACACACACACACACACACACACACACACACACACACACACACACACACACACACACAGAGAGAGACTTAAATGTCATAATGTAAGATGACACTACACAGACAACCCTAATATAGAAACAAGATAAGGTTTGATTGATATGAGCCTTAAACAGAATTGCTCATGTAGGAGAAATACAATATGTAGCTGCAGTTATGGCCATAACACCTTACTCTGCCATTTTCAAAACAACAGTATAAGTGCTGCTGTAACCAGGCGTGGGTATCAGAAGTTCTCCCTCTCTCTCTGTCTCTCTCTCTCCTCCCTACACTTCAGTGCCCACAACGGGCCACACTCATTGGAATGTTTACGCCCAGCCAGCTCTCCTGTACTAAAAGGGCATTGTGTAGCATGACAACAGGACACAGAGGGGTTAGGTGAGAGATCAGGCCTCTACAAAGACTGGGGAGGGACACAATAATGTCATAATGTCTAACTCTAACTTTAACCCTAACCCTAACCTTAACCACACTGCTAACCATAATGCCTAACTCTAACCTTAACCACACTGCTAACCATAATGCCTAACCTTAACCTTAACCACACTGCTAACCATAATGCCTAACTCTAACCTTAACCACACTGCTAACCATAATGCCTAACTCTAACCTTAACCACACTTGTCACGTTCTGACCATAGTTCTTGTGTGTTTTGCTTGTTTTAGTGTTGGTCAGGACGTGAGCTGGGTGGGCATTCTATGTTGTGTGTCTAGTTTGTCTGTTTCTGTGTTTGGCCTAATATGGTTCCCAATCAGAGGCAGGTGTTTTGTGTTGTCTCTGATTGGGAATCATATATAGGTGGCTTGTTTTGTGTTGGGGTTTGTGGGTGGTTGTTTCCTGTCTCTGTGTTTTCTCTGCACCAGCTAGGACTGTATCGGTTTGCCACTTTTTGTTATTTTGTATTTGTAAGTGTTCTCTGTTTATCGTTTAATTAAACATGTTGAGCACTGGCTACGCTGCGGGTTGGTCCGATCCCTGCTACACCTCCTCTTCTCTTGAAGAGAAGGAAGGCTGCCGTTACAACACTGCTAACCATAATGCCTAACCTTAACCTTAACCACACTGCTAACCATAATGCCAAACCTTAACCACACTGCTAACCATAATGCCTAACCTTAACCGTAACCACACTGCTAACCATAATGCCTAACTCTAACCTTAACCACACTGCTAACCATAATGCCTAACCTTAACCACACTGCTAACCATAATGCCTAACCTTAACCGTAACCACACTGCTAACCATAATGCCTAACCCTAACCTTAACCACACTGCTAACCATAATGCCTAACCTTAACCACACTGCTAACCATAATGCCTAACCCTAACCTTAACCACACTGCTAACCATAATGCCTAACCTTAACCTTAACCACACTGCTAACCATAATGCCTAACCCTAACCTTAACCACACTGCTAACCATAATGCTTAACCACACTGCTAACCATAATGCCTAACCTTAACCACACTGCTAACCATAATGCTTAACCTTAACCACACTGCTAACCATAATGCCTAACCTTAACCACACTGCTAACCATAATGCCTAACCTTAACTTTAACCACACTGCTAACCATAATGCCTAACCCTAACCTTAACCACACTGCTAACCATAATGCCTAACCTTAACCTTAACCACACTGCTAACCATAATGCCTAACCCTAACCTTAACCACACTGCTAACCATAATGCCTAACCTTAACCTTAACCACACTGCTAACCATAATGCCTAACCTTAACCTTAACCACACTGCTAACCATAATGCCTAACCTTAACCACACTGCTAACCATAATGCCTAACCCTAACCTTAACCACACTGCTAACCATAATGCTTAACCTTAACCACACTGCTAACCATAATGCCTAACCTTAACCACACTGCTAACCATAATGCCTAACCCTAACCTTAACCACACTGCTAACCATAATGCTTAACCTTAACCACACTGCTAACCATAATGCCTAACCCTAACCTTAACCACACTGCTAACCATAATGCCTAACCCTAACCTTAAATTAAGACCAAAAAGCTTATTTTTGTTTTCATGGAGTTTTACAATATAGACAATTTTGACTTTTCAGATGGCCTATCTCAGGGGAAATCGCTCAGTTCTGCCTCGAGGACAAGACTCATGACAATAAATGTCAACCTGCACAAAAGACTTTAGATAACAGTGCCATGGTATGGACTTTAGACACAGTACTACCATTATAGAGACCAATCCAATGATTTTCTAGCAGGGTTGAAAAGCTAACAGCAATTGGGTAGTAAGAATTTTGTTTTGGTATATAGAAGTAAGACGATATATTTGTCGGTGGATATATTCAATCAAATATGGATAAAAAATATATGCAATACTTTTTTTCATTCTCATGAAAGTGACTGCGGTGTGTGTGCTCAAGTAAATGGAACTCCTTTTTTAGAGTGGAAGCTTGTCAAACACTTCCACCTATGATTCATAACTCTGCACACACACACACACACACACACTCCAAGGCTTTATGGGTTTGATTGTAATGTAATTACACTGTCCATTCCACTCCATGGTTACTGTTTTATAATTTCACTCCGTCGTCATCATTATCTCTCTGTGTCACTGTAATTAGATATCACATTTCCTCAACACTCATATTATACACAGATACAGTTCCATGCAATCTAATTTCCCTCATTATGCATGACCTGTGTGTTGGGTCTGTGAACGTGTGATTGTGTTAGCTTGTGATAGTGTCCAAATGTATCACATGAAACTGGATCTGAGAGGCCTCAACGGTGGTTTGGTTCAGTGGTTCAGAGCCTCTGGACCATATCCTCTATGGGTGCCACAGGGTTCAATTCTCGGGCCGACTCTTTTCTCTGTATATATAATGATGTTGCTCTTGCTGCGGATACATTAGTAGATCTGATTCACCCGATACATTAGTAGATTTGATTGACCCCGATACATTGGTAGATATTGATTCACCCGATACATTGGTAGATTTGGTTGACCCCGATACACTAGTAGATTTGATTCACCCGATACATTGGTAGATATTGATTAACCCCAATACATGAGTAGATATTGATTAACCCCGATACATTAGTAGATATTGATTAACCCCAATACATTAGTAGACATTGATTCACCCCGATACATTAGAAGATTTGATTCACCCCGATACACTAGTAGACTTGATTCACCCGATACATTGGCAGATATTGATTCACCCCGATACATTTGGAGATTTGATTCCCTCCGATACATTAGTAGATTGTATTCACCTTGATACATTAGAAGAGTTGATTCACCCCAATACATTAGTAGATTTGATTGACCCCGAAACATTGGTAGATTTGATTCACCCCGATACACTAGTAGATTTGATTCACCCGATACATTGGTAGATATTGATTAACCCCAATACATTGGTAGATATTGATTAACCCCAATACATTAGTAGATATTGATTAACCCCGATACATTAGTAGATATTGATTAACCCCAATACATTAGTAGACATTGATTCACCCCGATACATTGGTAGATATTGATTCACCCTGATACATTAGTAGATATTGATTAACCCCAATACATTAGTAGACATTGATTCACCCCGATACATTGGTAGATATTGATTCACCCCGATACATTAGTAGATACTGATTAACCCCAATACATTAGTAGATATTGATTCACTCCGATACATTAGTAGATATTGATTCACCCCGATACATTAGTAGATATTGATTAACCCCAATACATTAGTAGATATTGATTCACCCCGATACATTGGTAGATATTGATTAACCCCAATACATTAGTAGATATTGATTCACCCCAATACATTAGTAGACATTGATTCACCCCGATACATTGGTAGATATTGATTCACCCCGATACATTGGTAGATATTGATTCACCCTGATACATTAGTAGATATTGATTAACCCCAATACATTAGTAGACATTGATTCACCCCGATACATTAGTAGATATTGATTCACCCCGATACATTAGTAGATATTGATTAACCCCAATACATTAGTAGACATTGATTCACCCCGATACATTGGTAGATATTGATTCACCCCGATACATTAGTAGATACTGATTAACCCCAATACATTAGTAGATATTGATTCACCCCGATACATTAGTAGATATTGATTAACCCCAATACATTAGTAGATATTGATTCACCGCAATACATTAGTAGATATTGATTCACCCCGATACATTAGTAGATATTGATTCACCCCGATACATTGGTAGATATTGATTAACCCCAATACATTAGTAGATATTGATTAACCCCAATACATTAGTAGATATTGATTCACTCCGATACATTAGTAGACATTGATTCACCCCGATACATTAGTAGATATTGATTCACCCCGATACATTAGTAGATATTGATTCACTCCGATACATTAGTAGATATTGATTAACCCCAATACATTAGTAGATACTGATTAACCCCGATACATTAGTAGATATTGATTCACCCCAATACATTAGTAGATATTGATTCACCCCAATACATTAGTAGATATTGATTCACCCCGATACATTGGTAGATATTGATTCACCCCGATACATTAGTAGATATTGATTCACCCCGATACATTAGTAGATATTGATTCACCCCGATACATTTGGAGATGTATGCATCTGCACAGGTACTGGTGTCAAAGGTTGTGTTCCAAATGGCACCCTATTCCCTTCATAGTGCACTACTTTCCCCAATAGGGATCTTGTCAAAAGCAGTGTACTACATAGGGAATAGTATGCAATTTGGTATGTAGCCTAAAAGTCAAGAAGGAGGGCCCTAGGAAGCAGAGGGAGGGAGCCCTACTGTATTTCATGTGTCAGGGTGTGCTGGACGAAAGAAGACTATCATTTAGTGGAATATTTACGAGCCGCAGGGTTCACGTCTCTGGGGAGGGAGCCTAATAAATTGGAGTTTCAGAGGAGATTGTATCTCAAAGAGCTCAAGAAGCTGTCTGTGGTTTTGTCTGAAAGTGGATGTGTTGGGGCTTGTGCTAGAGTGGTGGTGCTAGTGGTGGAGATACGCAGAGGTGGAAGACTACTTGGAACAGTTTGGTTCTAGTGAAGTAATTGTTGTTCAAGGAATCTGAAAGACAAAACAGAGAAATTCTTGAGAGAGGGAGTGGAGCAAAGAGAAAGAGTGAGAGGGAGTTGTATTTTCTCTGTCTTATCACATAGTCCACACTGAATCAGAGCATGTCCAGGCAAGTCTCGAACATGTCTCCACATGTCAATGCAACCAATAATGAGTCATTTGGGAGAGTTTGCATACTGTACCATACAGAACATTGATTACAATAGACTATGCATTCATACAAACATACATGTGTAGGGTCCTTGTATTGGAATATAATTCTCAGCGGATGGTGAAAATGTGTGTAAAATCCAAATTCTCACTGGCCAGCTTTGTAAACTACATTGTCTTTTATTTCTTTATTTGGCATGAAATATTCCGTTTTAATATGTGTCCTCTTATAGCCATTTCTCAGGGAGAGCTCTTTACTGCTAGAGATCTAGCAACACACGCAGGAATTCTCTACTGCTGAGCTAGACCTGGTGCTACTCACAACACTATGGAATGAATAGAATAAAACAAAGAAATGTTAATAAAAAGATTTGACAGAACAGTCAGCTGTAATTTCTATCAACCTCACAGAATAGTGAGGGATACAGGGTATATCAGTGGTGGCTGTTGACACCTTAAATACGGAGGACGGCTCATAGTAATGGCTGGAACGGAATAAATGTAATGGTCTCAAACACATCAAACATTAGTTTTTTTGATACCATTCCATTCCAGCCATTATTATGAGATATCCTCCCGTCACCAGCCTCCTCTGGTGTATATGTGATTCTATCTGTGTGAAAGAGACATACAGTTGAAGTCGGAAGTTTACATACACTTAGGTTGGAGTCATTTAAAACTCGTTTTTCAACCACTCCACAAATTTCTTGTTAACAAACTAGAGTTTTGGCAAGTCGGTTAGGACATCTACTTTGTGCATGACACAAGTAAATTTTCCAACAATTGTTTACAGACAGATTATTTCACCTATAATTCATTGTATCACAATTCCAGTGGGTCAGAAGTTTACATACACTTAGTTGACTGTGCCTTTAAACAGCTTGGAAAATTCCAGAAAATGATGTCATGGCTTTAGAAGCTTCTGGTAGGCTAATTGACATAATTCGAGTCAATTGGAGGTGTACCTGTGGATGTATTTCAAGGCCTACCTTCAAACTCAGTGCCTTTTTGCTTTACATCATGGGAAAATCAAAAGAAATCAGCCAAGACCTCAGAAAAATAATTGTAGACCTCCACAAGTCTGGTTCATCCTTGGGAGCAATTTCCAAACACCTGAAGGTACCATGTTCATCTATACAAACAATAGTACGCAAGCATAAACACCATGGGACCACGCAGCCGCAGCCGCTCAGCAAGGAAGAAGCCATTGCTCCAAAACCGCCATAAAAAAGTCAGACTACAGTTTGCAACTGCACATGGGGACAAAGATCATACTTTTTGGAGAAATGTCCTCTGGTCTGATGAAACAAAAATAGAACTGTTTGGTCATAATGACCATCGTTATGTTTGGAGGAAAAAGGGGGAGGCTTGCAAGCCGAAGAACATCCCAAACGTGAAGCACGGGGTGGCAGCATCATGTTGTGGGGGTGCTTTGCTGCAGGAGGGACTGGTGCACATCATAAAATAGATGGCATCATGAGGAATGGAAAATTATGTGGATATATTGAACAACATCTCAAGACATCAGTCAGGAAGTTAAAGCTTGGTCGCAAATGGGTCTTCCAAATGGACAATGACCCAAAGCATACTTCCAAAGTTGTGGCAAAATGGCTTAAGGACAACAAAGTCATGGTATTGGAGTGGCCATCACATAGCCCTAACCTCAATCCCATATACAATTTGTGGGCAGAACTGAAAAAGCATGTGCGAACAAGGAGGCCTACAAACCAGCTCTGTCAGGAGGAATGGGCCAAAATTCACCACTTATTGTGGGAAGCTTGTGGAAGGCTACCCGAAATGTTTGACCCAAGTTAAACAATTTAAAGTCAACGCTACCAAATACTAATTGAGTGTATGTAAACTTCTGACCCACTGGGAATGTGATGAAAGAAATATAAGCTAAAATAAATCATTCTCTCTACTATTATTCTGACATTTCACATTCTTAAAATAAAGTGGTGATCCTAACTGACCTAAGACCGGGAAGTTTTACTTGGATTAAATGTCAGGAATTGTGAAAAACTGAGTTTAAATGTATTTGGCTAAGGTGTATTCAAACTTCCAACTTCAGCTGTATACACATAGTTCAGTATGTACTTGTCCATATCAACACACACACACACACACACACACACACACACACACATTTGCACTCACATATGCCACATAATAGTTGAACATCAAAACTCCATGTACGTTCCATATTCATTTTCTACAATCAATCACATTCAATCAAATGTATTTATAAAACCTTTTTTACATCAGCACAAAGTGCTTATACAGAAACCCAGGCTAAAACCCCAGAGAGCAAGCAATGCAGATGTACAGTAGAAGCACGGTGGCTAGGAAAAAATCCCAAAGGCAGGAACCTAGGAAGAAACCTAGAGAGGAACCAGGCTCTGAGGGGTGGCCAGTCCTCTTCTGGCTGTGCCGTGTGGAGATAATAGCACATGGGCATTTAGGCCAGATTGATCTTCAAGATGTATAACCGTTTGTAGATGACCAACAGGGTAAAATAATAATCACAGTGGTTATAGAGGGTGCAACAGCTCAGGAGCTCAGGAGTAAATGTCAGTTGGCTTTTCAGAGTGAAGCATTCAGAGGTTGAGACAGTAGGTGCTGTAGAGAGAGAGAAAGGGAAAGGGAGAGAGAGGGATGGAGAGAGAGAAAGAGAGAGAGGGAGGGGAGAGAGTCAAAACAGCAGGTCTGGGACAAGGTAGCATGTCCGGTGAACAGGTCAGGGTTCCATAGCCACAGGCAGAACAGCAGAAACTGGATCAGCAGCACGACCAGGTGGACTGGAGACGGGGACAGCCAGGAGTCATCAGGCCAGTTAATCCTGAGGCATGGTCCTAGGGCTCAGGTCCCCGGAGAGAGAGAGATAGAGAGAGAGAGATGGGAGAATTAGAGGTAACATACCTAAGATCACACAGGACACCAGATAAGACAGCAGAACACTAGCCCCCAGCACATAAACTGTTGCAGTATAGATACTAGAGACTGAAATAGCCTTCAGAAAACTCTGAGTCCACCTGAACTCTCTTTACACACTCCCATTAATACTTTCTGACAAGGCTTCACGTCCCTGATGCTGTATGAAGGTTGTCATGGGAACAACAAGGAGAGGAGGCAAGGGGGTCTACTCACAGTGACAGTGATTGGCCAGGATGAAAACTCATCAGACAGTTGTGGCTTTGGCATGTTGATTGTCTCTCTCTCAAAACAAACCAGTGTTAATCTTGGTCAGGTCACATGGCCCGTAGCTTCCACATAACAGTGGCATTTACATCCAAGCCTGAGTTACCTAGTTCTCTCCTGCTGTAGTAGTGAGAATGACGTATAGTTCTCTCCTGTAGTAGTGAGAATGATGTGCAGTTCTCTCCTGTAGTAGTGAGAATGATGTATAGTTCTCTCCTGCTGTAGTAGTGAGAATGATGTACAGTTCTCTCCTGTCGTAGTGAGAATGATATATAGTTCTCTCCTGTAGTAGTGAGAATGATGTATAGTTCTCTCCTGCTGTAGTAGTGAGAATGATGTACAGTTCTCTCCTGTAGTAGTGAGAATGATGTATAGTTCTCTCCTGTAGTAGTCAGAATGATATATAGTTCTCTCCTCCTGTAGTAGTGAGAATGATGTACAGTTCTCTCCTGTAGTAGTGAGAATGATGTACAGTTCTCTCCTGTAGTAGTGAGAATGATGTACAGTTCTCTCCTCCTGTAGTAGTGAGAATGATGTACAGTTCTCTCCTGCTGTAGTAGTGAGAATGATGTATAGTGCTCTCCTGCTGTAGTAGTGAGAATGATGTACAGTTCTCTCCTGTAGTAGTGAGAATGATGTATAGTTCTCTCCTGTAGTAGTGAGAATGATGTGCAGTTCTCTCCTGTAGTAGTGAGAATGATGTATAGTTCTCTCCTGTAGTAGTGAGAATGATGTATAGTTCTCTCCTGTAGTAGTGAGAATGATGTATAGTTCTCTCATGTAGTAGTGAGAATGATGTATAGTTCTCTCCTGCTGTAGTAGTGAGAATGATGTATAGTTCTCTCCTGTAGTAGTGAGAATGATGTATAGTTCTCTCCTGTAGTAGTGAGAATGATGTATAGTTCTCTCATGTAGTAGTGAGAATGATGTATAGTTCTCTCCTGCTGTAGTAGTGAGAATGATGTATAGTTATCTCCTGTAGTAGTGAGAATGATGTATAGTTCTCTCATGTAGTAGTGAGAATGATGTATAGTTCTCTCCTGCTGTAGTAGTGAGAATGATGTATAGTTCTCTCCTGTAGTAGTGAGAATGATGTATAGTTCTCTCATGTAGTAGTGAGAATGATGTATAGTTCTCTCCTGCTGTAGTAGTGAGAATGATGTATAGTTCTCTCCTGTAGTAGTGAGAATGATGTATAGTTCTCTCCTGCTGTAGTAGTGAGAATGATGTATAGTAAGTGGTAAAAAGTCTTACGGTAAATGATTTGCAGACTCAGGCGTTCTGCTCCCATGTCTGCCTACCTGTCAGAGATTTATCACACAGTCTCACCACAAGTACACTACACAGCACACTAAACACATCATACCAGAGAGAGAGAGAGAGAGAGAGAGAGAGAGAGAGAGAGAGAGAGAGAGAGAGAGAGAGAGAGAGAGAGAGAGAGAGAGAGAGAGAGAGAGAGAGAGAGAGAGAGAGAGAGAGAGAGAGAGAGAGAGAGAGAGAGAGAGAGAGAGAGAGAGAGATTGTTAGGGATAAGATTGTTTGCATGTGTGTTTCTCTGTGTGTGTCTGTGCTCACATTTGGGTCCACCTTCCACATGTATTTTTATGAAATTCAGGAGCCAGGGATATCAGGCCTCCTGTATGAGCTTAGAGCCAAACAGATTCTGATACCGTCTTCCTCTTAAATCCTTGTACGTATTTTTAGCCTAAGCAGTTGCCTCAGCTTTTTAGTCTGCATATATTGAATTGCATTTTCCAATATGATCCAAGCCTGTGTTGAAAAAATAGATGTAGTCAGCAATGTTCTGCATTCCTTGGAGTGGGATGTGTATATAATATCTCCCAAACAGCACACGGTTGCATGGGAGGGACGGTTAGATTGAACTCTTCACTGCTCTAGGTGTTTGTGTGCGGGTGTGTACTTTCACTTTTTCGGTTGAGCCCTTCAGCATTGAATGTACAAACTTCATATCCATTCCAGGGGTAATGCAGACTAGCAGATGTTACCACAAAGCAGTGTCTCTATGACACAACCACACCATAATATACATGAGAGGGTGAAAGTGTTTTATATTACTGAGTGTGACAGAGAGAGGGTAAGAAATAAGCAAAGAGAAACTCATAGAGAACACACAGACAGAGACTCATTTTACTCAAGGACATGTTATGAAAAGAGAGAGTCACACTCAGTCCATCCTGACATAGAGAAAGTAAGAGAAAGACAGACATCGTGATAGAGAAAGAGTCACAACCTCAGTCCAATCCATACATTAACCTTCCAGCCACATCCCTAGGTGTTGACATGTCAGTGTGGCAGTGTGACACTGGGTTGGCTGGGCGTCTCCTGCTCCATGTCAACCCTACCCTGTCTGTCAGGGCTAATGGCTGGTGACCTCAGGCCTGCTGATATCCCTTATCTCTGCCTACTAATGATATGACGTCAGCCCATTCCATAGTCCAGACTGCAGCATAGTGACTGCCGTATCTCTATTACCATGCCATACATAGCATCCACTGGCAGACTACTCATACTATAAACATCACATTGTGTTCTCACTCCTTGTAGGCCCTACATGGAAAGTCAAGTTGCCCGTGTCTGTAAAGTAGCCCAATACAAACAGACGTAGGTTACGGCTGAGGGTTCTGAGGGTGATACATGCACACACTCACGCACACCTTCAAATAAAAGAGGAACACATCAGCACGCACTCCATCTTGACTGTTTTCCAGATAGACACATCAGGACTCCTGTTGTTGAGGAAAAACAAACTGTTGGTCACTTCAGTACACACCTCATACATGTCAGAACATTTAGGGTTGGTGGTCTATAATTTAGGATATATATTAATAATAATCTGTATGTTTTTATGGTGCACCTTAAATGAGCTACAGTATACCATTAGTGCTCATATAGATATTTTGGCCTTCTTATTTTTGTCGTCTGCATTTTTTTTTTTTTGCGTCACTGCCTGGTACAGCAACTGCTCGGCCTCCGACCGCAAGGCACTACAGAGGGTAGTGTGTACGGCCCAGTACATCACTGGGACCAAGCTGCCTGCCATCCAGCACCTCGACACCAGGCGGTGTTAGAGGAAGGCCCTAAAAATTGTCAAAGACCCCACCCACCCCAGTCATAGACTGTTCTCTCTACTACCGCATGGCAAGCGGTACCGGAGCGCCAAGACTAGGACCAAAAGGCTTCTCAACAGCTTTTACACCCAAGCCATAAGACTCCTGAACAGGCAATCAAATGGTTACCCGTACTATTTGCATTGTGTGCCCCCCCAACCCCATTTTTTACGCTGCTGCTACTCTCTGTTTATCATATATGCATAGTCACTTTACCTATACATTCATGTACATACTACCTCAATTAGCCCGACCAACCAGTAACCCCGCACACACGTAATAGCCTCGCTACTGTTATTTTTCACTGTCTTTTTACTGTTGTTTTTATTTCTTTACTTACCTATTGTTCACTGAATACTTAAAAAAAATAAAAAAATTGCACTGTTGGTTGGAGCCTGTAAGTAAGCATTTCACTGTTGTATTCGGTGCACGTGACAAATAAACTTTGATTTGATTACAAGGTGTCAACTTGTTCCTTTTTTCACATTTGTTTAATTTTTATTTATTTAACCTTTATTTAACCAGGTAGGCAAATTGAGAACACGTTCTCATTTACAATTGCGACCTGGCCAAGATAAAGCAAAGCAGTTCGACACATACAACAACACATAGTTACACATGGAGTAAACTGTCTGAGATTATTTGATTTGCCTTATCTCGTGCCCACATGCTGCCAAGATGTTTTCCTGTGAACACAATTTATGTGAACACAATTTCTGTGAACATGAATTCTGTGAACACAGCACAATAATAGACAGCCTCAGTTTAGAAGTCGCAGTCAAGGACAGAGAGATCCTCATAGCTGTAAAATATGTTATCTACATTTTAATGAATCATCTCATCATCATGCACCATCAAACAGATCTCTTGGAAGAACCCACACCATCTATTAAATTACATTTCTCCAGTGGCCCATTTAATCAGAATCACGTGTGGGCGTTCACAACTGGTGATTGTGTAAAAGATGCGGTGCTTAGGCTCTATTATAAGCCGCATATTCTCACCAGTTGTATAGAAAGTCACTCCATTAACCATGTATAGGTAGAATGTGTAGACTAATATATACAGCACGTATTCTGTACCTATAGAATGTCTATGTATATATTAGTGAGTAACACTTTCATGGTCTCAGGTTGTACATCTTTTAAACAGGACCACCCACACTGACTGGGTCCCCTCTCCAAATATAGGCCTGTTTTCACAGTCCACTTCTCCCCTACACCCCCCTCTGCCCCTCTTTCTCCACTTCCCACCATAGCTAGCACTCAAGGTGTTATGGGGCTTGAGTTAGCTTACCCCCAAGGCTGACAGATTTTTAACCCATGAGGGTAACATCTTTTTGGGGTTGGAACTAATCAGTAGCTGTAACGCTCTGAGTGTCGGGAGGTGCGAAGTCAGACGCAGGAACAGCAGAGCTTCAATATGTTGAGTCTTTTAATACTCAACTTGCAAACGCAATGTCCAACACGGACGTACTGGGTGTCACACACAACGGTCCAACGACACGATAAATTAACCCAGTCCACAATAATAACATCCACTCCCGAAATCCAAAAGCCACAATGAAACAATCCCGCACAAAGAAGCGTACGGGCTGGCTGACTAATAAAGCCACACTAATTAACTGAACACAGGTGATACAAATAAACACATAAGGAGGGGGAGGAAAAAGAGTCAGTGGCAGCTAGTAGGCCGGTGACGACGACCGTAGAGCGCCACCCGAACGGGAAGGAGAGCCTGCCTCGGTTGAAGTCGTGACAGTACCCCCCCTCTGACGCGCCGACACCGGCCTCGAGGTCGACCCGGAGGACGAGGCGCGGGGCGATCCGGATGGAGGCGATGGAAATCCCTTAACATAGATGGATCCAAAATGTCCTCCACCGGTACCCAGCACCTCTCCTCCGGACCGTACCCCTCCCAGTCCACGAGGTACTGCAGGCCCCTCACCCGGCGTCTCGAGTCCAGAATGGCCCGTATCGTGTACGCCGGGGACCCCTCGATGTCCAGAGGGGGGGGAGGGACCTCCGGTACCTCACCGTCCTGCAGGGGACCAGCTACCACCGGCCTGAGGAGAGACACATGAAACGAGGGGTTAATACGATAATAGGAAGGGAGTTTTAATCGATAACACACCTCGTTTATTCTCCTCAGGACTTTGAAGGGCCCTACACACTGCGGCCTCAGCTTCCGGCAGGGCAAGCGGAGGGGTAGGTTTCGGGTCGAGAGCCAGACCCTTTCCCCCGGTACAAACACGGGAGCCTCACTGCGGTGGCGGTCAGCGCTCCTCTTCTGCCTCCTAGTAGCTTGTTGAAGGGACTCCTGGACGGCCCTCCAGGTCTCTTTGGAGCGCTGTACCCACTCCTCCACCGCAGGAGCCTCGGTCTGGCTCGGATGCCATGGTGCCAGGACCGGCTGGTACCCCAACACACACTGAAAGGGGGACACATTAGTAGAGGAGTGGCGTAGTGAGTTCTGGGCCATCTCGGCCCAGGGAATGTATCTCGCCCACTCCCCTGGCCGGTCCTGGCAATAGGACCGCAGAAACCTACCCACCTCCTGGTTCACTCTCTCCACCTGCCCATTACTCTCGGGGTGAAAACCGGAAGTCAAGCTGACCGTGACCCCCAGACGCTCCATGAACGCCCTCCATACTCGGGACGTGAACTGGGGGCCCCGATCAGAAACGATGTCCTCCGGCACCCCGTAGTGCCGGAAGACGTGAGTGAATAAGGCCTCCGCAGTCTGTAGGGCAGTAGGGATACCGGGCAACGGGAGGAGACGGCAGGACTTAGAAAACCGATCCACAATTACCAGAACCGTAGTGTTTCCCTGAGAAGGGGGAAGATCGGTCAGGAAGTCCACGGACAGATGAGACCATGGCCGTTGTGGAACGGGGAGGGGTTGCAACTTCCCTCTAGGAAGGTGCCTAGGAGCCTTACTCTGAGCGCATACCGAACAGGAGGAGACATAAACCCTAACGTCCCGAGCTAAGGTAGGCCACCAATACCTTCCCCGAAGGCTCCCCACTGTCCTCGTCACCCCAGGGTGACCCGAGGAGGGTAGGACATGAGCCCACCGAATCAGTCGGTCCCGAACACCAAGCGGTACGTACTTACGGCCCGCCGGGCACTGAGGAGGCGCGGGTTCCGCCCGTAACGCCCGCTCGATGTCCGAGTCCACCTCCCATACCACTGGCGCTATCAGCCTCGAGGCGGGGATGATGGGAGTGGGCTCGGTGGTCCTATCCTCCGTGTCGTAAAGGCGAGACAGTGCGTCAGCCTTTACGTTTTGGGAACCGGGTCTGTAGGACAACGTGAACCTAAACCGGGTGAAAAACATGGCCCACCTTGCCTGACGCGGGTTCAGTCTCCGAGCTGCCCGAATATACTCCAGATTCTGGTGGTCGGTCCAGATGAGAAAAGGGTGCTTAGCCCCCTCAAGCCAGTGTCTCCACACCTTCAGAGCCCTGACCACCGCTAACAACTCCCGATCCCCCACATCATAGTTACGCTCCGCTCCACTGAGCTTACTAGAGAAGAAAGCGCAGGGGCGGAGTTTTGGTGGCGTACCCGAGCGCTGTGATAGCACGGCACCCACCCCAGCCTCGGACGCGTCCACCTCCACTATGAATGCTAAAGAGGGATCCGGATGCGCCAACACGGGAGCATCCGTGAACAGAGCCTTCAACCTGTTGAAAGCTCCGTCCGCCGCCGCTGACCACCGCAACCGCACCGGGCCCCCCTTTAGCAGTGAGGTAATGGGAGCCGCTACCTGACCAAAACCCCGGATAAATCTCCGGTAGTAGTTGGCAAAACCCAAAAACCGCTGCACCTCTTTCACCGTGGTTGGAGTCGGCCAATTACGCACGGCCTTTATGCGGTCACTCTCCACCACCACCCCCGAGGTGGAAATGCGATAACCCAGGAAGGAGACGGCTTGTTTGGAGAACACACACTTCTCAGCCTTGACGTATAGGTCATGCTCCAGCAGTCTGCCAAGCACTTTGCGCACCAGAGATACATGCGCGGCTTGAGTAGTTGAGTAGATCAGAATGTCATCGATATACACAACTACCCCCTGCACGTGCAGGTCCCTGAGAATGTCGTCTACAAAGGATTGGAAAACAGCTGGAGCATTCTTTAACCCATACGGCATGACGCAGTACTCATAGTGGCCCGATGTGGTACTAAATGCGGTTTTCCACTCGTCTCCTTTCCGAATACGCACCAGACTGTATGCGCTCCTGAGGTCCAGTTTTGTAAAGAACTGCGCTCCGTGAAATGATTCCACCGCCGAAGCGATGAGAGGTAGTAGGTAACTAAACCCCACTGTGATGGCATTTAGACCTCTATAATCAATACACGGACGCAAACCTCCCTCCTTCTTCTTCACAAAAAAGAAACTCGAGGAGACGGGTGAGATGGAGGGCCGAATGTACCCCTGTCCCAGAGACTCCGCGACATATGTCTCCATAGCCAACGTCTCCTCTTGGGACAAAGGGTACACGTGACTCTTGGGAAGCGCAGCGTTAACCTGGAGATCTATCGCACAATCCCTACCCGGTCGATGTGGTGGTAATTTCGTCGCTTTCTTTTTACAGAAAGCGATTGCCAAATCGGCATACTCGGGGGGAATGCGCACCGTGGAACCCTGGTCTGGACTCTCCACCGACGTGGCACCAATGGAAACTCCCAGACACCTTCCAGAACACTCCTCTGACCACCCCTGGAGAACCCCCTGTCTCCACGAAATACTGGGATTGTGCCGGGCCAACCAGGGAATACCCAGCACCACTGGAAACGCAGGCGAATCAATAATAAAGAGACTGATACGTTCCCTATGATTCCCCTGCGTCACCATGTCCAGGGGAACTGTGGCCTCCCTGACCACCCCTGACCCTAATGGCCGGCTATCTAGGGAGTGCACGGGAAAGGGAGAATCTATCGGCACAAGCGGAACGCCCAACTCTCGGGCGAGTCCGCGATCCATAAAGTTCCCAGCTGCACCTGAATCGACTAGTGCCCTATGCTGGGAAGCGGGGAAAAAATCAAGGAAAAAAATTGAGACAAACATGTGACCGACAGGGGGTTCTGAGTGAGTTTGGTGCTGACTCACCTGGGGTGATCGAGAAGCGTTCCACCTGACATCTCGACTCCCAGACAGACCCCCCCAGCACCGATCGGCCGTGTGTCCTCTCCGACCACAGCTGGTGCAGGGGAGGCCTCCTCCTCCGATACCCCTAGGCGCGGCCACTCCCAACTCCATCGGGATGGGAGCCGGGGCGCTGGGTGGTGGAACGCACAGGACCCTCTCCGAACGCCCGCGGGCAGCCAGCAGATTGTCCAGTCGGATGGACATGTCGATAAGCTCATCCAAAGACAGAGCGATGTCCCGACACGCTAGCTCCCTGCGGACGTCCTCCCGGAGACTACACCGGTAGTGGTCAATAAGGGCCCTGTCGTTCCACCCTGATCCCGCGGCCAAGGTCCGGAACTCCAGCGCGAAATCCTGTGCGCTCCTCTTCTCCTGCCTGAGATGAAATAGTCTCTCACCCGCCGCTCGGCCTTCTGGGGGGTGGTCAAACACGGCACGAAAACGACGGGTAAACTCCGGGTAGTGCTCCTTCGCTGAGTCCGGGCCATTCCAGACTGCGTTGGCCCACTCCAGAGCACGACCCGTCAGGCAGGAGACGAGGACACTCACCCTCTCCGCTCCCGAGGGAGTGGGGCGAACAGTGGCCAGGTATAGCTCCAGTTGGAGTAAGAACCCCTGGCACCCTGCCGCCGCTCCATCATAATCCCTCGGGAGCGTAAGACGGAGCGCGCTGGAGCCGGGGGATGGAGAGTCCTGAGGAAGGGGAGCCGAAGGTGGAGAGAGGAGCCCACTCCTCTCCCATCGCTCCATTCTCTCCATCATTTGGTCCATGGCTGATCCGATCCGATGGAGGACGGTGGTGTGGTGGAGAACCCGTTCCTCCATCGATGGGAGAGGGTTGGCTGCTGCTCCTGCTGACTCCATTTGGTGGTGCGGGATTCTGTAACGCTCTGAGTGTCGGGAGGTGCGAAGTCAGACGCAGGAACAGCAGAGCTTCAATATGTTGAGTCTTTTAATACTCAACTTGCAAACGCAATGTCCAACACGGACGTACTGGGTGTCACACACAACGGTCCAACGACACGATAAATTAACCCAGTCCACAATAATAACATCCACTCCCGAAATCCAAAAGCCACAATGAAACAATCCCGCACAAAGAAGCGTACGGGCTGGCTGACTAATAAAGCCACACTAATTAACAATTAACTGAACACAGGTGATACAAATAAACACATAAGGAGGGGGAGGAAAAAGAGTCAGTGGCAGCTAGTAGGCCGGTGACGACGACCGCAGAGCGCCACCCGAACGGGAAGGAGAGCCTGCCTCGGTTGAAGTCGTGACAGTAGCTCACCACTTTTCTCCGATGCATGACACAAACACACACACACACACACACACACACACACACACACACACACACACACACACACACACACACACACACACACACACACACACACACACACACACACACACACACACACACACACACACATATAGAAAGAAACACAAATACAACAATTTTTGTTTTATATTTCAACATGACTCAATACATGTCAAACAGCATACTGTAAGCACAGATACAGAAAAAATGCAAACATACAGTAAATATATTTTGCATACGCAAAGGAATAAAATACTGTATGTTAGATCAATTGTATGGAATAGATAAAGAAACTGTCAAAATACAGTAAAATCAAGATCATAATCCAAAATGTCTGTTTTGTTCCTGCCACAGATTTTCATCAACATCACAGGCATTGCCAGACAGCGGGGGAAATATCTTCTGGCATGACGCATCCACCCCTGACAGGACTCTGCTGGAATGGCACCACAGGCCTCCTCAATTGCCTGGAGAAAGGCCATACGTTCATGGGGTTTGCGATCATACACCTTCCACCGACATGCTGAAAACAACTCCTCAGTGGGGTGAGATATGGGGAATATGGTGGGAGATAGAGAACTGTAAACCTGGGATGGTCATGGAACCAGTTGCGGATCTGAGCAGCCCGATGGAAACGTTGTCCCAAATTAGAACATACATTTGCTGCTCAGGATCACCTGACCCGCTCTGCTCTGGCTGAAAAGGTGTTCAGGAAATGAAAGAGATGGGCTTTGTTGTATGGTCCAAGGGTGGCATGGCAGTGGAGAACCCCATTGTTGTATGGTCCAAGGGTGGCATGGCAGTGGAGAACCCCATTGTTGTATGGTCCAAGGGTGGCATGGCAGTGGAGAACCCCATTGTTGTATGGTCCAAGGGTGGCATGGCAGTGGAGAACCCCATTGTTGTATGGTCCAAGGGTGGCATGGCAGTGGAGAACCCCATTGTTGTATGGTCCAAGGGTGGCATGGCAGTGGAGAACCCCATTGTTGTATGGTCCAAGGGTGGCATGGCAGTGGAGAACCCCATTGAGGCTCATAGCTGCTCAGATGGTGACATTTCCCCCGCGCTGGCCAGGTACAGTACCTCAATAATGGCGCGTTGACCAATGATCTTCCCTCCTCTCCTCCTCGTCTTTGCTAAATTGAATCCAGCCTCATCTATGAATATGAGTTCCTGGGGGATGGGACTTGCATCCAACTCCATGATTCTCTGAAATGACAGTAAATACTGTAATTGCTGTATAGTAAAGTTCACTGGCATCATCAATGAGTCTCTAATGTTTCAATAGTGTAGTACTACTACATTGCTTACTTGCACACCGTTTATCCTTCACTCTGGGAATTCCTTTCAAATGGAACTCGATTTGCTTCATCCGGAGATGGTGTTTCTTAAGGATGGGGGCTGTGGTTGATAAGCCCCCTCTGATGTTATGGAAGATGGCAGGGTTTTCAATAACCTAGTTGTGCCAAAGATTGAGAATTGTGTGTTGTGTTTTGCCAAATGTTTGTTATAGAATTGCAATCTGAGTGTAAAGCAAAACATGGGCCAGTAGTAATGTAGATCTGGTGTCTGGTTTTGCTAAATGAGTTAAAAGTGTGGGTCATTGTGCCTCGTGGGCCAGTTTTAGTGTGTAAACAATTGGGCAAAAATGTGTTTTTTTTACTCTGCAGCTGTTGGTCGTGCCGTTTACGTATACTCACACACGTCTGAGAAGGTGCTGAAAGGAACAGGAGGAAGCTTTCATGTCACCTCCTCATCAAAGGGTGATGACAGACAAAACAAAGGGGGTGAGATGCACACGAGGAAACACACAAAGAACCAACACACAGACATACACAAAGATACACATAATGCTCTACAGCTTGGCAGAGTAATGGAGAATGTGATGTAACAGAGTCAGTATTTCCCCCTGGCTGAGGCTTCAAGGGTCGTCAGTGTGATCAGAGTGAGGGGGCGATGGTGGGCAGGCAATGGTGCTGGGGAAAGGTCAGGGGAGCTTTAGGTCCAGTGGGAGATAGGGGTGGGGGAGAGGGAATGGGGATGGGACAGAGGAGGGGAGAGATGGAAAGAGGTAGGCAGGTTGGGGACAGGAGAGAGGGAGAAAGGAAGGGTTGGGGAGAGGAGAGCAGAGCAGAGAAATGAAGGGTTGTGGGGAAAACAGGGTAGAGAAGAAGAACCATAGGGTAGAACTGAGAAAAGGGTAAAGGGTGAATTGAGAAAGGTGGGGAGCAAAAGGAATGAGAGATAAGTTGAAAACAACTGTCCACCACCCTCCTCTCCTCTCACCCACTGCCCAGCAGTTGGTCAGGTCTCTGAGGGACAGGTGACGTTGGGTGAGTGTTTACTGGACATGACGCACACCAGAGCAGAGGGAATGTGTGGTACGTCAAATGAGACGAGGGGGAGAAGAAGAGAGAGAGAAACAGAGATAGAGATATAGAGACAGACAGAGAAGTACAGACATAAGGGAAAGAGTTAAGCGAGAGAGTGAGAACAGCAGGCAGTGTGTGTTTGTCATCTGTGTAACAGTAGCCGGGGCTAAGGGGCTAAGGGAGATCTATAAAGGAGAGAAGGAGTGTTATATTACCCATGTTCTCCTGCTGCCCCCAGCTACCGTCACGCTCCACTAGGTGCTGATGTCACTCACTCACGTCCCAACACTCAGACACACACATTAAGACACGGATGCATGCACATAGTTACGAACGCACACACACACACAAGGACACAGAATCAGACCCACATGCACAAAGGTACTTACTGACATACTGTACACACACACACACACCCCAGCTAACAATGAGGAATTGGCCCAGAAGCAGCGCTCTTCCGGGGGGCTGGAACTGATTGAATCGGCCCGCAATGGCCTTTGATGGGGAGAACATCCACACCCTAGAGGACGTCCTCAAAATGAATGACTGCCCAGAATCGGCCCAAGTACATCAGGCCGTTTCCGTCTACCGGAATTCAGCCGACTTTTCTGACATCTTACCAGAATCACCCCAGAAGCACCCCGATGCAATTTTAAATAAATGTATACAAAATTACCCGATTTAGTAATTTAAAAATGACTATACTATATATACATTTTATTCATACACATTATACCCATTCACAATTTTTGGGGGGAATACATTTACCACCTTTTCGTCATATCTAATTGTCTTATCCCATTGCTGCAACACCTGTACGGACCAGGGAGAGGCGAAGGTCGAGAGCCGTGCGTCCTCTGAAACACAACCCCGCCAAGCCGCACTGCTTCTTGACACAATGCACACTTAACCCGGAAGCCAGCCACACCAATGTGTTGGAGGAAACACCGTACACCTGCAGTGATCCTGCTCTTACCCTACTTCTTCAATGAAGACCCGAGTGGCCTTTATGTCCGTGACCAGGTATGCCTATGCACAAATGATCTGTTTCTTCATAAACATAATTTCATCATCTCTTGAAGACTGAAACAGGTTTCCTTCTCATCACCCCGAGAACACATCCCCACAGTGAAGCGTGGTGGCAACATCATGCTCTGGGTATGTTTTTCATTGGCAGGGACTGGGAAACTGGTCAGAATTGAAGGAATGATGGATGGAGCTAAATACAGGGAAATTCTTGAGGGAAACCTGTTTCAGTCATCAAAAGATTTGAGACTGGGACGGAGGTTCACCTTCCAGCAGGACAATGACCCTAAGCATACTGCTGAAGCAACACTCGAGTGGCTTAAGGGGAAACATTTAAATGTCTTAGAATGGTCTAGTCAAAGCCCAGACCTCAATCCAGTTGAGAATCTGTGGTATGACTTAAAAATACCTGTACACCAGCGGAACCCATCCAACTTGAAGGAGCTGGAGCAGTTTTGCCTTGAAGAATGTGCAAAAATCCCATTGGCTAGATGTGCCAAGCTTATAGAGACATACCCCAAGAGACTTGCAGCTGTAATTGCTGCTAAGGGCGGCACTACAAAGTATTGACTTTGGGGTGGTGAATAGTTATGCATGCTCAAGTTCTGTTTTTTTGTTTTATATCTTGATTGTTTCACAATAAGAAATATGTTGCATCTTCAAAGTCGTAGGCATGTTGTGTAAATCAAATGATACAAACCCCCCATCTATTTTAATTCCAGGTTGTAAGGCAACAAATTAGGAAAGATGCCAAGGGGGTGAATACTTTCGCAAGCCACTGTAGATAGACAGGTGCCTTTCCAAATCATGTCCAATCAATTGAATTTACCACAGGTGGACTCCAATCAAGTGTAGAAACATCTCAAGGATGATCAATGGAAACAGGATGCACCTGAGCTCAATTTCGAGTCTCATAGCAAAGGGTCGGAATATTTACGTAAATAAGGTATTTCTGTTTTTTGCAAACAAATCTTAAAACCTGTTTTCACTTTATGGGTTATTGTGTGTAGATTGATGAGGAAAATTTTGAATTTAATCTATTTTATAATAAGGCTGAAATTTAAGGGGTCTGAATACTTTCTGAATGCACTGTAATACTGTAGTTTTTACTGTAGTATTCTCCAGTATACTACAACATGCTATAGTAAGTATTACCCATGATTGAGGGATACTACCGTGTGTAGTATAGTATCCTATAGTATACTACAGTTTAGTATTCTATAGTAAACTGTAGTATTTTTTCATGTGAGCAACTCACTCTCACATACTCACAATCCAACGCCCTCACATCCCTTTTACCCCCAAACACGCAGGTCTCCTACACTCTGGCGCTCATCACCTATTCAACAACACTTACTCCCTCATTCACATATTCACTAAACCACTCTCTCACTAACTCACCTATTCACTTCTTCATTCACCCACTCTCTAATGTATAACCCCCTAGTCCTGTCTTCAGCTTCACTCACCTCCTCATACTCTCCTAGCTATCTCACTCCCTAGGGCACATGAGAAACACTGCTTAGAGATAGAATAAAAAGATAGAGAGAATGATCTGAGACAGAGAGTTGAGGAGAGAGAGATGGAGAGAGAGACAGAGGGAGGGAATAAGAGAGAGAGATAGAGAGAGTGACAGAGAGCGGGAGAGATGGAGAGAGAGAGCGATAGAGAGAGAGATTGAGAGAGGGGGAGGGAGAGAGATAGATTGAGAGAGAAAGAGAGATGGAGAGAGAAGGAGTAAGAGAGAGAGATAGAGAGACGGAGAAAGAGAGATACAACCTATATTTATGTTGATTTATTTTCCCTTTCGTACTTTAACTATTTCCACATCATTACAACACAGTATATATACATAATATGACATTTGAAATGTCTTTATTCTTTTGTAAGTGTAATGTTTACGGTTAATGTTTTATTGTTTATTTCACTTTTGTTTATCTATTTCACTTGCTTTGGCAATGTAAACATACGTTTCCCATGCTAATAAAGCCTTTAAATTGAAAGAGAGAGAGAAACACAGTTCCATGTTCTCTTGCTCAGAAAACATGAAAAAGTGGGCCACAGAACAACAACCCCAATGCATACACCTAGACAGATAGATAGGACTGACAGGACTGTGCATTAAACCCAGCATAAATATAGAAGGAACCAGTCTCTCTCCACTGCACCCATATAGACATGACCTCCCTCACTCACGGAGCACATGGTGTTACGTTGAATACCGTCCCCCTCTCAACCCCTCAGCGCTTCCGTCACACTCTACAAATAACTCACACAGGGTCCCCAGACACAGCCACACTCCCCTAGCATTGTTTATATGCCCTCACAACTTCTCATTGGTCGATACAGAGATGTCAATCATTGTTTACCTACTCTCGTGACCTTTTATTGGTCAATATGGAGCTGTCAATCATGTCCAAGCGCCGCCCAGTCCTGTGTTTTCTGTTTATTTGTGTGCGTTGTGTGTGCCTCCTGACAGTGCTGTAATGTGCTGTACTGTGCTGCGCTGGCTAGGAAAATGCTTACTGCAGCCGTGACTGAAATACTGCACGCTTCCACGGGCGGACAAGGGCACACACTCCTCATTCAGGGGCTTTAAATCACACAGCACTGGAGGAGGTAAACACACACGCACAACATAAACACGTGAGTGCACACACGAGCGTGCGTACGCACGCACACATCCCCACTGCGGAATAGGTGAGAGGGTGATTTTTATGGTCCTGTTGTCCTCCTGTCCCTGTTAACGGTCAGCCCCTCCCTGCACCTGAACATCCTGTACACAGAAACACAGAGAGTGAGGATCAGTAATTGAAGAGAGGGAATCAGTCACTGCTGGACTGAACTGGACATGGGTTTCAATGAATTCCTCTATGGGGGCAGAGTTCAATACATGGTTGTATGTGTGTGTTTTGTGTCTGGTCAGGCTCTGTGGAGTAGACACAGTATTAAATGTCTGCCGGGACACGTGGGCATCTTTACACACATTAACAACAATAGCTGTGGCTGAACAGTTTGTGGGGAGACATTTTGTGCATGTGCTCACACAGAATTACGTAGGCATGCTCGCACACACTGGCTGCTGTACATACACAGGAATTTCACTCTATCTCTCTCCTCTTCTCCTTCCTGTCATCTGCCCAGCCTCTCCCCTTTCCTATCTCCTTTAAAATCTTCACCTCACCCAATCTATTCTCCTATTCCCTCTCCCCCCTCTCATTTTATCATCTACCCTCTCTCCTCCCCCTCTCCCACCGTCTCTCTCTCGCTGACCTGGCCATTTGCCTTGTGACACTTCCCTCTCTGGCAGCAGGGCCAAGTCCCTCTTCTGTCACTACATGTCATCACCATCTCTCTTCTCCCTTGTCTCTCACTTTTCACCCCTCCCACCCTCATCTGACTCCCTCATCCTTAGGGCTCAGTCAGGGTGAGAGACAGAGTTATGCTGGTTTCGAGGCAGGGTTAGACAGACAGATTGGATGGATGGGTGGACTAGAGAAAGGCACAGGCACCAGAGCCTCATCCCACCCTAGCCTCTGTCTGAGACCACTAGACAGACAGGAAGAGAGAGATAGAGAGAAATGGAAACATAGAGAGAACAGCTGGTCTGGTAATCTAATACTGTAGCCGAGTCTAACTCCATGTACTGGGCGATAGTGTAGGATAGACTGGGCTAGTCTGGGAGATAGGGTAGGATAGACTGGTCTAGTCTGGGAGATTGGGGAGGATAGACTGGGCTAGTCTACCCCTTGACTGCTGTAACAACAGCCTACCACAGAGCACCATACTACCTAGTACACAGGATCTCTTTCTCTATCTCTGTATCTCTGCCTGTCCCACCGGAACAGTCTCTTTTTCTCTCTCAACTACCCCATCTCCCTCTGTGTAACGTGTGTGGGAGACGAACCGTGAGATCCACCTGATAACCAAGTATACCGTTACCCTGCTGCTGCTGTGGAGTCATCACCTGGAGAGCAGTTGGACCTACAGGCAGGAGAAGGAGAGGAAGGAGAGGGAGGGAAAGAGGTGAGGGGGTGGAACACAAAAACACAGATGTATCTACATAAACACTAGCTATAGCTGGCATGCCAGAGGTGTTCTGACTGTGTACCATAACTGTCTCTCTCTTCATAAACAGCATTAAAACGATGCAGGCCAGGGTATTGAACGTCAGAGGTGTTTTTCTAACAGATTACCATCATCCCTCTGAGGCTGAACGAATGGCAACAGTAGCAGTAGCTCGCTAGGCTACATAACAGACTCAGAATCCCCTCTCTGGTTATGCGTGACATCAGACACCCAAGCACGTCAGCATGCGTGTACATATGTCCGTAGGATAGACTGGGCACAGCCCCTGCATGGCTTATGAGAGGAGTTGGGTGGAGCAGGGAGTGGGAGGAGGGGGAAAATTACATCACAATACAATTTCATGGAAGTAGTTTAACGTGCTGTAGCCCTTGACTGTGTGCAGAATAATGTTGCCCCCTACTGGTAGAAAATGGGACATGCATGGCTCTAAACTCTTAAAAATGCAAATGCCACATTGAATGCTGCTAATGGATTTGTGCCACTCATCTATCCATTTTTACTCCACTTTCTACAACACATTTGTCTCATTGAGATAAAAGTGAGAATGTATTGTTTTGACATGTAACTTCTATATTTGAAACAGGTTATCACTAGGTTTAAGGTCACATTATAATTCATAATATATTAAGGGAAAGGGGGATACCTCGTCAATTGTACAACTGAATGCCTTCAACTGAAATGTGTCTTCCCCATTTAACCCAACCCCTCTGAATCAGAGATGTAGTATTTCTGTGTGATGTTATGCCGCTTCCTGGCTGTCACCTGTGGAATGCATTGATGCACAACTGCTATGTTAACTTGACTTATAAATGTCAATAAAACAATCAATCAATGAATCAATCAGCTGAATCAATAAATCATTAGTCATGAATTCCCCATGAAATTGAGTTTAATAGATTGTTAAAAATAAGGCTATGATGCTGTTTTAGCAAACATTTACCAGGAGAAACCACAGTTATGGCCATACGGCTTTAGGGGCCCAGAGAAAGGCCTGGTACATACTACAGACCATCCTCTGGGGTACTGGAGATACACATATGCACACACACACACACGCGCACGCACACACACACACACACACACACCCACACACTCAAATGCAAGCCACACACACATGCAGACATCCACCCACCCAAAACGGTGGCAGTTAACAGGGATTTGAACCAACCAATACATAGCAGTGTTCTTTAAAAAAAACATGCATAGCTTAGTACCATGAATGTGTAGTTCTCCTGATCAGTCCACAGACGTTACTGTTTAGCTTTGATCCTTGTGTATTTTCCATTTTCTATTGGCCATGGTTTCATTTTATGGCACCATTATCACTGATCAGTTTGAATATTCTCCTATTATGTTTTCCATGTAGAAAGTTACATTCTGAACCACCGAGGCTCAATAAGAAAAATAAATACTGGAATGGCTACAACACGATATGGACGTGATTTCTTCTGAATTGGAAAATAAATAGGCCGAGGCCTAACCAATCCCAACCCAGTTTCTTTTCTTCAAATATATAAAAATTAAACACTTGTCTATTGGTTTTTCTGCTTTCAGGTTACAGACACCATCAAAATACAGATTCATTTATAGAAGTGTCTCACAGACAACAAGTACAAAGAGCACAAAATCAAAAGTAAAAAAAGTTATTTGAATGCATTTGTAAAAACACAAAAACAAATTAAACACAAAGCAAACTTAGTTCTGTGTGGACAATGATTTTTAAGGTGCAACGTAAACACTTACGTTCATTAATAAATTCCCTGTGAAATATACAATTTTTCAGAGATGAAACCTTAAAAAATATATATTCATCATCAAATCATTGCTATTATGACTTTACTTAAAACCCCCAGAGAAGATGCAAATGGATAATGTTAGATACGAATTACATTTAATATTCTTTTCATACTTAATTTTTTTGTCCTTTGGTAACTGGGTACACCTTGACAGAAATAAATAGTCCGTTACACCCTTTTCCCCTAAAATAGTTAGCACATGTTTAGTATAAGTGCACATTACCACGGATGGGTGTTCTACTTCAAGCGGCCTACATTATGTTTCAAAGTGCCAGGGAGCTCTAGCATGAGGGAAGACCCTAAATTGCAGCAGGAGCACATTTCCCCAAAATGGCGGAACAGAGAGTTTGGCTCCAAAATGGCAGAGCAAGCAGACATTTGGACGGAGATACAGTACAAGACTTCCCCATGCAGGCTGATACTAACTTCAGCACCGTTACAGTACTTCAAAATGGATCTTTTCTCCCCGATTACTTCAAGAAAGTGAGGAAATAAGAAAGGCTTTTTAAAGTATTGGAACAGGGCCCTACATTACATCTCACAGTCCTTTCTACACACATAGGTGCTCAAACATTGCTCACATTACCAACACCACAAAGGTAGCAAAAATAAATCTGTTTTGTTCAAAGGTTACGATCTAAAATGCTCGACACGGTAAAGGCGACAGTGAACCCACACACATACAGTCCCATATCGTAACTTTACAAAATAAGATGTCATCAATTCAGTGCAAAACCACTTAACCATTCCCTTTTGTCTTCTGTTTCTAAACATACAATACTGATGTTCCCTTATGTAATGTCATCTTAAATCAATATAATGCAGTTCCTCATCTTTGTTGACTGTACTGTTATTTTAATTATTTGTTCATCCTGTGCCATTATTGTATGTGCAGTAAATATCATATAAGAAGTTTGCCTCACAGGAAAATGACGTTATTTGACCCTTATTGAACTATGGGAAGTACGTAGCACCTACACATGGTGGTACAGTACATATGTAATAACCTGGCATAATATAAGCCTGTCCCTTTATAGTAACTGTCCAGTGTTTCCAGATTTCAATGAAATATGACCTATAATTAATGACAATATGAGTGACATAGTTTTCCTAGTTTTAAAAATGTTAATATGTAAAAAGAAAGCTGCTATTCTATGGAATGGTGTGGGCTTACCCCAACAACAGAATGGTGTGGGCATATACCGGTCATTAAAAATATTTATGTGAGTAGACCGCTGATTGGCCAGCTCATCCTCTTCAGGAGGATGACATCATCCTCAATGAGGAAATAGCAAGCATTTTTGAAACGGTCTGCTTGAGATACAAGTTTGAGGTGGGGGTTTTGAAGAGTCAACAATATTATTTGAGTATGAGTTAACAGAATACAAACTTCTAAAAGTGAGATTTTCACTGGACAGTTACTTTAAAACACTGAGCTGCATTTATACCGCATCGACTTCTAGAATGTGCTGCAGATATCTGGAGCAAGTGAAAACAACGGTTTGAAAAGGGCCCGGTGAAGTGCACTGCACTTAAAAAGAGTGTACTTATCTATCCCATGTGCACTTATCAGGAGTTGACTTCACTACTTCCCTTTAACCTTGCCTGGCAAACATTAGGGCCCCAAATTTATGGATACATTTAAAACAGACACTAAAAGAATCCTTAGCAACAATGTAGTCATCCACAGTAGTAATAATAATATCAATAATAACAACTTAAAACCTAAGGGAGTGGCATGCGGGGGGGTTGTGCGACCGAGTAGTGATGTGGCAGTCTGTGATCGGCTCACTCCTGGCAAGAAGTGACTTGCCAGACGATGATGTGGCTGCGTTCTGGTTTGGCGGGGGTGGCCTGCTTCATGGTGGGCTCCGATAGGCTGCCATCCACCTCTCCTACATCATCACCTGTTGAGGAGTGATACGTCATATAACGTCATACCCACACACACACACACACACACACACACACACACACACACACACACACACACACACACACACACACACACACACACACACACACACACACACACACACACACACACACACACACACACACACACACACACACACACACACTCTACTCACCCATTCTGAAGTCGATGTAGCCTTCTCCTCCACTCATGACCAGGAAGGTTTTGGCAGGTTCAGAGGTCGCCATGTCAGATGACTCAGAGGCGGGGTCATCCGACCCAGAATCCCCTCCGGGTCCGGGGGACGGGATCACCTGACCTGGAACAGGAAGTTAAGTATTGAGTACTTCCTCGGTCAAGTTCAGGAAGAAAACTGAATGAAACAGGTAGGGACTGCTTGCGCACAATCATTTTAATTTTCTGTTGCAAAATGTTTCTCATTGCACACCCTAATGATCATTACCCCTTGCTGCTTACCTGGGACTGCTGCAAAGAACTTGACTGCGTCTCTGTGTCCGTGGAAACACAGCTGTGCCTGTGCCATGGAACAGTAGGGCACGAAGCTGCCTGGCAAAGTGCTCTCCGTGCCCTCCTCACTGAACACCCGTACGGCACCGCCAGGGCGATTTGGCACTGCACCCGCTGTCTTGTTGGCTACAACGTCACAACAACAACAAGACAACTATAGAGTTAAAAACAAAACCTATAGAGTAATGATGTCAGGAAAAACTCCTGGCCTTAAATGAAGAATTTCTTAACTGTAATGTTTTGCGAAGTGAATCGATTTAGCTTGTTATTCATCCATAGCAAGCGGCACACTGCAAAGCCTCCATTATAAACTGGATGTTCGAGCCCTGAATGCTGATTGACTGACAGCCATGGTATATCAGATCGTATACCACGAGTATGACAAAAAAAAAATTGTACTGCTCTAATTACGATGGTAACCAGTTTATAATAGCAAAAAGGCACCTTGGGTGTTTGTGGTATAGGGCCAATATACCACGGCTAAGGCCTGTGCCTAAGAACAGCAAGGCCATCCTGAAAACACATACAGCAGATCCAAAGCCAAGGTCACGCTGTAAACATGCTACACTTGGAAAGGAAGGAGTCATTATGAAATGAATGGAGTGAAACATTTAGAAACAATGCAGACAAGTTAAAACTAAAAGACATTGCCCTGACTGATTGCCCTGCACAGATAATGAAGCAGTCAGTTGGGTCTGTCTGTTTGTCTAGCTGCATAGAGAGAAGCAGAAAACTAACTGTTGTCTGTCTGTTTGTCTAGCTGCATAGAGAGAAGCAGAAAACAAACTGTTGTCTGTCTGTTTGTCTAGCTGCATAGAGAGAAGCAGAAAACAAACTGTTGTCTGTCTGTTTGTTTGTCTAGCTGCATAGAGAGAAGCAGAAAACAAACTGTTGTCTGTCTGTTTGTCTAGCTGCATAGAGAGAAGCAGAAAACAAACTTAAGGAGAGACCAGAGACCCACTACTAGGATCAGAAACAACATTCAGGGAGAGACCAGAGACCGACTACTAGGATCAGAAACAACATTCAGGGAGAGACCAGAGACCCACTACTAGGATCAGAAACAACATTCAGGGAGAGACCAGAGACCCACTACTAGGATCAGAAACAACATTCAGGGAGAGACCAGAGACCCACTACTAGGATCAGAAACAACATTCAGGGAGAGACCAGAAACCCACTACTAGGATCAGAAACAACATTCAGGGAGAGACCAGAGACCCACTACTAGGATCAGAAACAACATTCAGGGAGAGACCAGAGACCCACTACTAGGATCAGAAACAACATTCAGGGAGAGACCAGAAACCCACTACTAGGATCAGAAACAACATTCAGGGAGAGACCAGAGACCCACTACTAGGATCAGAAACAACATTCAGGGAGAGACCAGAGACCCACTACTAGGATCAGAAACAACATTCAGGGAGAGACCAGAGACCCACTACTAGGATCAGAAACAACATTCAGGGAGAGACCAGAGACCCACTACTAGGATCAGAAACAACATTCAGGGAGAGACCAGAAACCCACTACTAGGATCAGAAACAACATTCAGGGAGAGACCAGAGACCCACTACTAGGATCAGAAACAACATTCAGGGAGAGACCAGAGACCCACTACTAGGATCAGAAACAACATTCAGGGAGAGACCAGAAACCCACTACTAGGATCAGAAACAACATTCAGGGAGAGACCAGAGACCCACTACTAGGATCAGAAACAACATTCAGGGAGAGACCAGAGACCCACTACTAGGATCAGAAACAACATTCAGGGAGAGACCAGAGACCCACTACTAGGATCAGAAACAACATTCAGGGAGAGACCAGAGACCCACTACTAGGATCAGAAACAACATTCAGGGAGAGACCAGAGACCCACTACTAGGATCAGAAACAACATTCAGGGAGAGACCAGAGACCCACTACTAGGATCAGAAACAACATTCAGGGAGAGACCAGAAACCCACTACTAGGATCAGAAACAACATTCAGGGAGAGACCAGAGATCCACTACTAGGATCAGAAACAACATTCAGGGAGAGACCAGAGACCCACTACTAGGATCAGAAACAACATTCAGGGAGAGACCAGAAACCCACTACTAGGATCAGAAACAACATTCAGGGAGAGACCAGAGACCCACTACTAGGATCAGAAACAACATTCAGGGAGAGACCAGAGACCCACTACTAGGATCAGAAACAACATTCAGGGAGAGACCAGAGACCCACTACTAGGATCAGAAACAACATTCAGGGAGAGACCAGAGACCCACTACTAGGATCAGAAACAACATTCAGGGAGAGACCAGAAACCCACTACTAGGATCAGAAACAACATTCAGGGAGAGACCAGAGACCCACTACTAGGATCAGAAACAACATTCAGGGAGAGACCAGAGACCCACTACTAGGATCAGAAACAACATTCAGGGAGAGACCAGAAACCCACTACTAGGATCAGAAACAACATTCAGGGAGAGACCAGAGACCCACTACTAGGATCAGAAACAACATTCAGGGAGAGACCAGAGACCCACTACTAGGATCAGAAACAACATTCAGGGAGAGACCAGAGACCCACTACTAGGATCAGAAACAACATTCAGGGAGAGACCAGAGACCCACTACTAGGATCAGAAACAACATTCAGGGAGAGACCAGAACTGACCAAAGAGCACAAACCAGGCCCAAATACACGGAGAGGAGGATAGAGAGAGAGAAGGGTAGAGAGGAAAAGAGGAGAAGATGCAGCTATATGGAACTGACTAGGAATAGAAGCACTAGAGATAGAAAGGGCAAGACAGCAGGAAAGAGAAGGAGGGATAGAGGGACAGAGGGAGAGAGTAGTAAAGAAAGAGAGAAGTTTGGTTAAGTGTGATGGAGACTCACCCCTGAGGCCCCTCAGTAAGACTCCATGCTGAGGAGGACCTATAGCTTCAGTGAAAGAGGGAGGAGAGGAGGAGGGATATATGGGGCAGCGGAGGAGTATAGAGTCTATGAATACCCACTCTCTCATTTACAGACAGCTAATTGGAGCTGTTTCATTGACTGTATGAGTGTTAATGAAGCAGGTTGGTATTTATTGGGATGACTCATGTACTGAGGCAGCTCAGCAGGATAGCCACTAGCTGGCACAGCCACAGACATTAAACCCTGTAACCACACTGTTAACCTTATGCCTAACCTTAAATTAAGACCAAAAAGCTATTTTCTGTTTTCATTACTTTTTACAATACAGCCAATTTTGACTTTGCAGCTGGCCCATCAAGTGGAAATCGCTCAATAAACGTCAACCTGCGTGAATGAATGGGCCAAGTTAAAGTAGATACACCTTTTCACCACCCAACAACTACAGGGGCTTGAAACATTTTTGATGATCGTTGCGTTGTTATAAAACTTAGTCTTTGAGGGACGTGAACATTTTCAAGGGGCAAGGAACAATGAATGAGGGAAGGTGAGGAGAGGAGGCCATCTTAGATGACTGAGATGTAGCTCGTATGGACTTACCTTCTGACAGCGGGATGGAGATGATGACACCATTTCCTGTTCCGACCCACAGACGGCTACAGGATATCATGAGGGCTGTGATCCTGACGAAGGAGAAGCCCAGTTTACCCGTACCTAGAGAAGAGGAGAGAAGAGAGGACAGGGTCATAACACTGCTTAAACTCATGCTAAATTGACAGTGTAACAGGGTAACGTACACTGAGTGTACACAACACTTCCCATGACAGACTGACCATGTGAATCCAGGTGAAATCTATGACCCATTATTGATGTTAAATCCACTTCAATCAGATGAAGTGGAAGAGACAGTTGAAAGAAGGATTTTTAAGCCTTGAGACAATTGAGACGTGGATTGTGTATGTGTGCCATTCAGAGGGTGAACGGGCAAGACAACAAAATGTAAGCATGGTACTGTTTTGATGATGTGTTTGATGTGATTTTCATTGATGTCAGAGTGGTTAGAGGGACAATAGAGCCCTGAGTACCGGGCCATTAGCGACATGACGGTCGTTAGCGAGTTGGGTACTACTGTACCAACGCATGTCCAGAGTGCATAAGAGAAGATTACTGTGAATCAACGGTCATGTGGAATTTGACTGAGGTCATGACACATGACGCCGGTGTGGTGGTAATACGGTAACCACAACAGCCCTAAGCACAATCATTCACGTATTCCCCATGCATTCTATTGAAACAAAGTTATTTTTCATCTATCATCCTAAAACTCCTCTGCTTTGTCAATGTCAATACTTCATGCCAATAAAGTTGTATTGATTTGAACAGTGAGTCAATGTACAGTACCCAGCATCTTGGAGACGTAGGGCTCTATGTCGACGTCCTGGAGGTGCTGGTAGGTGTGGGCGTGGAACAGTCTGAGGGTGGAGTCCAGGCGGATGGATACCCAGATCCCATCTCCCACCCAGGCCAGCTGACGCACCTGACTCTCCTTCCGGGGGTGGGCGTCAAACAACTTCTACACAGGAGGAAATAGATAAGTTAGCATTATAACCATGTTAAACCACACTATATCACTATTAGATATTGCACAGACATCATGGGCCGATATACAGTGTATATTCTATTTGATTGAGGTTGTACATTTGAGAGAATAAACAAATGTTAGATCACAAGAAACATAAGACACTGATCTCAAAGGTCAAAGTGGGCTGGAGTTATTGGAACCTACGTGGAATAAGTCACCAAAGGGGCTTTATCAATTTCATGGATGAAAGACTTAAAAGTAGAACTACAACAATGAAAGACTTAAAAGTAGAACTACAACAATTAGAACAACAAAACATCTTCAAACCAAAAGGGAGATTATAGTGTGAAACTTCCTTTTGGGAATTTTGGAAAAGACTTCTAACGGCTGTGGGGAAAGTCAGGATTCACATTTATCTAGCACTTTTCCGAAACACAAATCGCTTTACACTGTTCCCCCTTCTACCATCAGAAGGTTTACAGTATAAACCATGTCAGATGATGTACCTCTATCCTCATGGCCTTGGGTTGTATGACGTAGATCTTGTTCCTGTAGCCACACCACACCTTGTCATGCACCACTGTCATACAGCGGATAGAGTGGTGCGGCCGGCCCAGGTCTAGTAGGTGGTAGTTGGTCAGATCCCACTGTCCATCTGCATAGGGAGAAACACACAGAGAAACGATATGCTTGTGACACAAAATGGCTGCCAAGCCGTTTTACTCCAGGGAGCATCACAATAGCAGGTTGACGTTTATTACAGTCTGGTCCTGGAGGCAGAACTGAGTGATTTCCGCTAGATAGGCCAGCTGCAAAGTCACAATTGTCTATATTGTAAAAATGCATATAAACACACATTTGCTTTTGGGTCTTAATTTAAGGTTAGGGTTAGGCATTAGGGTTAGCAGTGTGGTTACGGTTATGGTTAGGTTTAAATTAATATTGTATTACTTTGTGGCTGGGCCAGCTAGAATATTCATTACAAAAACGCTAACCTGCATCACAATATGGCTTGAATCAATGCATCCTTACCGAGGCCTCTGTGGAATATAGCCAACGTGCCGTCCGCCAAGGCAACCAGGACTCTTCCTCTCACATGCCTGCAGACAGAGAGCACACATAGACATGTCTGGTGAGATATACATGGCCTGAATACTCACTACAAGACATGTCTGGTGAGATATGCATGGCCTGAATACTCACTACAAGACATGTCTGGTGAGATATACATGGCCTGAATACTCACTACAAGACATGTCTGGTGAGATATACATGGCCTGAATACTCACTACAAGACATGTCTGGTGAGATATACATGGACTGAATACTCACTACAAAACATGTCTGGTGAGATATACATGGCCTGAATACTCACTACAAGACATGTCTGGTGAGATATACATGGCCTGAATACTCACTACAAGACATGTCTGGTGAGATATACATGGCCTGAATACTCACTACAAGACATGTCTGGTGAGATATACATGGCCTGAATACTCACTACAAAATATGTCTGGTGAGATATACATGGCCTGAATACTCACTACAAGACATGTCTGGTGAGATATGCATGGCCTGAATACTCACTACAAGTACTGTCTGTCTCTCTTTGGGAACCTTTGTGTGTGAAATAATCAAAAAATCATATCAATCATGTACAGTACCAGTCAAAAGTTTGGAACACCTACTCATTCAAGGGTTTTTCTTTAATTTTACTATTTTCTACGTAGAATAATAATTATGACATCAAAACTACGAAATAACACATATGGAATCATGTAGTAACCAAAATAGTGTTAAACAAATCTAAATATATTTAATATTTGAAATTCTTCAAAGTAACCACTCTTTGTCTTGATGACAGCTTTGCACACTCTTGGCATTCTCTCAACCAGCTTCAAACTTTTGACTGGTACTGTATATAAATGACTGAGTACTAGTGGAGTCCTCAGAGTACTCACACTATGTTGAGGATGGAGTCCTCAGAGTACTCACACTATGTTGAGGATGGAGTCCTCAGAGTACTCACACTATGTTGAGGATGGAGTCCTCAGAGTACTCACACTATGTTGAGGATGGAGTCCTCAGAGTACTCACACTATGTTGAGGATGGAGTCCTCAGAGTACTCACACTATGTTGAGGATGGAGTCCTCAGAGTACTCACACTATGTTGAGGATGGAGTCCTCAGAGTACTCACACTATGTTGAGGATGGAGTCCTCAGAGTACTCACACTATGTTGAGGATGGAGTCCTCAGAGTACTCACACTATGTTGAGGATGGAGTCCTCAGAGTACTCACACTATGTTGAGGATGGAGTCCTCAGAGTACTCACACTATGTTGAGGATGGAGTCCTCAGAGTACTCACACTATGTTGAGGATGGAGTCCTTTAGCTTGATGGCGTGGAGACACTTCCTCCACCGAGCCACAGACGAGTGCACATACAAACTAGAGAGGGAGGAGACAAAGATTAAAAAACACAAACCCCAAATAAATGGGGATGATTTTCTACAGATAATTATACGGATCAGGGTGCATAAACAAAAATAAAGATTAACAGAGAAATTACAAAAAATGTATAATGCGTTTTTCTTTTCTTGACCAAATTATAAAATGGATTCTCTAACTTTTAGCAGCACTGTTTTACTATTCATAAATTAGTTAGAGGGTGTTGTGAGATGAAAGACAAATGAAATTTAACCCTCAAGTCTTGTTACAACAGGAAACGTAAGACAAAACTGGATGCCAACTCCTTTTGTCAGTCATTTTGTAGAATTATAAAAAGTAGAATGTGTTATCTGAAGACCTTAAGTATATTCCATACTCATTTATTTCTGTGTGGCCCTAGTGGCCCCTGGTGACCACTCCCTTGTCCTCACCATCCGTCCTGGGCCCCCAGCCACATGGTGGGCAGGGCGCTGCTCATCCTCTGGACGTCCTCCCCAGCAGGGAGCATGTCGTCGGGAAGAGACGCCTCACCCACCCCCTCCTGGTCCCTGGGAGACAGAGAAAGAACAGGGCTGGTGAGCTTTAGTGTATCAAACACACAGTAAGAAAGTCATACATTCTTTAATTACTCATGTATATAACCCAGTGCCTTAAACAAGGGACCAGAGTTCTCCCTGGTCAGGTCACTACTAACTAGTACTAGGTCAGACAGTCTCACCTCTGTGTGTCTGCAGTGGAGGACTCATGGTGGCCGGCTCCCAGAGGGTCTGTGAACACGTGTTCTGTGTAGATGCCTGACTGACTGACGACCAGCCCCTGGCTCTCCTCCCCCTCCTCTGTAGCCTCTGTGGCCTCTTCCGCCGTGGGGACCCCATCCTCTGCAGGACTGGGCTCTCTGGACAGATCCACTGTTGGGTGGAGGTAGGGGGAATATGTAGAGAGAAAATATTACAGTAAGTATGCATTAGATACAAAAGGATGATTCAGTGTGGAACCCAGGGCATACCCCAGTTTCAATGTGTGTGAAAGTGTGAAAATGCCAACACTAAAACCCCTCATTCAACTACTCCTGGTTGAATCAAATGGTATAGTTCTGGGCAGGATCAAATGCCTTCAAACCCTGTATCTCTCCAGGACTAGTGATGGAGGTGACCACTGCTATAATGTCCTGAACCGCGGCCAGTTCCTGTGTCTGTGTTACCTGAGCTGTGCTGGGCCGGGAGGTCATTGAGCCCTGCCCCGGCCATCTGGAGGACGGCGGTGGTCCCTTCCGTTGCCAAGGCGCCGTCGCTGCCCGTGGAGCCCAGACTGGCCACGCTGCCTGCCAATGACACGCCATCAACTGGCCCGGACTCCTGGTCCTGGGGTACAGGTAGCTCCTCCCCTGCAGGGTAGTCTGTCTCCAACACACCTGACAAACAGACATGTGAAAACACACAGAAGTGAGCACACACACACACACACAGTACCGTTTCATTCATTCCATTCAGACATTACAATGACCCCCTTCATCTGATTGAAAGTAAAACCAGCCAACACTGACATATACAGACCCATCTTGAAACATACGTACTATCTTAATACTATACATTCCTCATAAACTGTACACAAACATACACACACAAACATCACACACACACCTGGTATGCTGGCGATGCAGAGGACGTGTGAGTTGCAGGCGTAGAAGCTGTCCAGCAGGTCAGAGGGCTGGTTGGCCTCCAGCACCATGACTTTAGTAGAGGAGTGGGTACTGGTACAGATCCACACCCTGCAGGACATCTCATCCTGCAGACGCAGCTCCTTGTCCTTCTCACCTTTCTCCTGCTCCTGGAGCAAGGACAGGACAGGCTGATCATGAGCAAGGACAGGACAGGCTGATCATGAGCAAGGACAGGACATGCTGATTATGAGCAAGGGCTCCATTATACCAGGACTAGTATGTGTAAGGGCTCCATTATACCAGGACTAGTATGTGTAAGGGCTCCATTATACCAGGACTAGTATGTGTAAGGGCTCCATTATACCAGGACTAGTATGTGTAAGGGCTCCATTATACCAGGACTAGTATGTGTAAGGGCTCCATTATACCAGGACTAGTATGTGTAAGGGCTCCATTATACCAGAACTAGTATGTGTAAGGGCTCCATTATACCAGGACTAGTATGTGTAAGGGCTCCATTATACCAGGACTAGTATGTGTAAGGGCTCCATTATACCAGGACTAGTATGTGTAAGGGCTCCATTATACCAGGACTAGTATGTGTAAGGGCTCAATTATACCAGGACTAGTATGTGTAAGGGCTCCATTATACCAGGACTAGTATGTGTAAGGGCTCCATTATACCAGGACTAGTATGTGTAAGGGCTCCATTATACCAGAACTAGTATGTGTAAGGGCTCCATTATACCAGGACTAGTATGTGTAAGGGCTCCATTATACCAGGACTAGTATGTGTAAGGGCTCCATTATACCAGGACTAGTATGTGTAAGGGCTCCATTATACCAGGGCTAGTATGTGTAAGGGCTCCATTATACCAGGACTAGTATGTGTAAGGGCTCCATTATACCAGGACTAGTATGTGTAAGGGCTCCATTATACCAGGACTAGTATGTGTAAGGGCTCCATTATACCAGGACTAGTATGTGTAAGGGCTAACAATGTTGACTTGACTGAGCCCTGTCATGATGGCTTGAGGCCAGTGCTCGTAAATATGGGAGCTTTAACTTGTGTCTGTATGTATTACTATCCAGTCTTCTTTCTCCAGTCATTTACAGTACAAGCTCTCAAAAACAGAAATAAGCTGTTTTAAACACACTTATATTGTATAAAGTTCCAGCATACAGTACTTTTGTTGACTGATATACAAGCTCTCTAAAACAGTCAGAAGTTTCCATATACTGTCCTGTGATCCTGATGAGACACCCTCCTTATGTCAAGGTGCTTAAGGTACGGGCACACCCCCCTTGGCCAACATGCTCAAAACACCTCCCCCTTACCTTGTTCTCTGTCTCTAAATGGTCCAGGCTGCTCACAGAGCCCTTCCTGCTCTGTCCTTCCAACATGGACCCTCCCTCTCTGATCGTCCCTCCTGACAGGTTCACACCCGCAGCACACCACAGCTGCAGACATATCAATCAATCAAACAACCTCAAATTTAGAGAAATTGTATTTAAAAAAGCTCAATACACCACAGGAGGTTAGTGGCACCTTAATTAGGGAGGACGGGCACGTGGTAATGGCTGGAGCGGAATGAGTGGAAAGGTATCAACAACATCAAACACAAAGTTTCCATGTATTTGATGCCATTCCATTTGCTCCATTCCAGACATTATTATGAGCTGTCCTCCCCTCAGCAGCCTCCATTGCAAAACATGTAATATACTTGTGTATCACAACTTGGTATTCAAATGTTGCATTGTGCACAAAAGTAATGTATGTTTTCACAGATCAAAATTAAGTTAACTTAATCCCAGTGTGTGCTGTGCTCACCTTCATAGAAGCATCTTTCTGGTCCAGGGGCCTCAGGTAGACTGGCACAGGTAGATTCTTCTCTTTGTTCTCTGTTGGGCCCCCGTTCACTACCTGAAAGGACACACAAGATGTCATATAAAAAAGAAAAACTTGGATATGGTTATTATTGCGAACTCTCTCCCTCTCTCTCTCCCTCCGCTCCTCTCCTACCTTAGATTTGCTGGGTAGACTCCATCCATGGGCCTGTACCTGTCCATCCTCCTTCTGCATGTGGGCTTTGACCTGTCTGTACTGGGCCCTCTTTTGCTCCCTACGGGACGGAGATGCGCACGGGTCCATTCTGACAGGGAGGGAGACAAGACAAAAAGGGAATTTCATTACAAAAAATTACATTATGGGCTGGTTTGCTGAATCCTGGATTAGAGAGCACTGTCAAATGAGATTCTCCAATGAAAAGGCTTTGAGGTCCAGAAATGTGCCCAATATGGGTCATGAGAAACAAGCCCTAGGAGTATATGAACGTTTGTGTAGCATGGTTATGAACAGTTCTAAAATAGAACAGGTCATGAAGAGTTCTAAAATAGAACAGGTTATGAACAGTTCTAAAATAGAACAGGTCATGAAGAGTTCTAAAATAGAACAGGTTATGAACAGTTCTAAAATAGAACAGGTTATGAATAGTTCTAAAATAGAACAGGTTATGAAGAGTTCTAAAATAGAACAGGTTATGAATAGTTCTAAAATAGAACAGGTTATGAACAGTTCTAAAATAGAACAGGTTATGAACAGTTCTAAAATAGAACAGGTCATGAACAGTTCTAAAATAGAACAGGTTATGAACAGTTCTAAAATAGAACAGGTTATGAACAGTTCTAAAATAGAACAGGTTATGAACAGTTCTAAAATAGAACAGGTTATGAACAGTTCTAAAATAGAACAGGTTATGAACAGTTCTAAAATAGAACAGGTTATGAACAGTTCTAAAATAGAACAGGTCATGAACAGTTCTAAAATAGAACAGGTTATGAACAGTTCTAAAATAGAACAGGTCATGAAGAGTTCTAAAATAGAACAGGTTATGAACAGTTCTAAAATAGAACAGGTTATGAACAGTTCTAAAATAGAACAGGTTATGAACAGTTCTAAAATAGAACAGGTTATGAACAGTTCTAAAATAGAACAGGTTATGAACAGTTCTAAAATAGAACAGGTTATGAATAGTTCTAAAATAGAACAGGTTATGAATAGTTCTAAAATAGAACAGGTTATGAACAGTTCTAAAATAGAACAGGTTATGAACAGTTCTAAAATAGAACAGGTTATGAACAGTTCTAAAATAGAACAGGTTATGAATAGTTCTAAAATAGAACAGGTTATGAACAGTTCTAAAATAGAACAGGTTATGAACAGTTCTAAAATAGAACAGGTTATGAACAGTTCTAAAATAGAACAGGTCATGAACAGTTCTAAAATAGAACAGGTCATGAACAGTTCTAAAATAGAACAGGTTATGAAGAGTTCTAAAATAGAACAGGTTATGAACAGTTCTAAAATAGAACAGGTTATGAACAGTTCTAAAATAGAACAGGTTATGAACAGTTCTAAAATAGAACAGGTTATGAAGAGTTCTAAAATAGAACAGGTTATGAACAGTTCTAAAATAGAACAGGTTATGAACAGTTCTAAAATAGAACAGGTTATGAACAGTTCTAAAATAGAACAGGTTATGAAGAGTTCTAAAATAGAACAGGTTATGAAGAGTTCTAAAATAGAACAGGTTATGAACAGTTCTAAAATAGAACAGGTCATGAACAGTTCTAAAATAGAACAGGTCATGAAGAGTTCTAAAATAGAACAGGTTATGAAGAGTACTAAAATAGAACAGGTTATGAACAGTTCTAAAATAGAACAGGTTATGAAGAGTTCTAAAATAGAACGGGTTATGAAGAGTTCTAAAATAGAACAGGTTATGAACAGTTCTAAAATAGAACAGGTTATGAACAGTTCTAAAATAGAACAGGTTATGAAGAGTTCTAAAATAGAACAGGTTATGAACAGTTCTAAAATAGAACAGGTTATGAAGAGTTCTAAAATAGAACAGGTTATGAACAGTTCTAAAATAGAACAGGTTATGAACAGTTCTAACCATCATAAGTAGTTGACCCACATATCCATGATTCTATTATAAGTGCTGTGTAATACATGGAGTGAATGAGCATGGCTCATCATGGCAGAGGTCAAGAGAGGAATAAGGAGAGCTACAACAGTACTAACACATGACAGAATGAGTGCTGTGTCACTACTCACTCCTCGTTGAGGAAGTCGAAGGCCTTGGACTTCTCGGTGGGGAACTGGGAGAAGGTGCTGCTCCTCTTCTTCATTCCCCCTCCTGCAGGGGGCATGTACTTCACCTCCCTCCCATGGGACTCCGCCTTCTTCATCACTGCCGTGCTGGTGGAGGAGGGGCTAAAGAGACGGCTGAAACTGTGGGGGGGAGAGAGAAACCATAGGGATGCGAAGGGGGAGGGGGGGGTTGGTATAGGGAGGAGCAAGGCCGGGGGTCAACCACCAACCAACAGTAAACAGTCACCCATCACCACCACCATCACCTCAAGTATAGTGAAGTGAAGCATGCTGGGGATTTGGGAACGTTGATTAACAGAGCCAAAGCCCACCCATCACAATACCACTATTAATATATAGTATTATAAGCCTACATACAGTACACTAATACTGTACATTAGGACACCTACACCTGTGTATTTCTGTGTTTGTATATACGTTTTGGCATATGTTATCTGAATGTTGATAGCAGATAGTAATCTGATAGTGTGGGACAGATGATAATCAAGCAGATAGATTTCAATAGACTGCATAACATGTTTTTACAATGAGCTCCACAGCACAGTAAGAGGAAAGAGCCCCATGTTAAGACAGTCACAGTAAAACTCACAGGGATGAAGGAGGACACCTCTGTCAGTTGATCAAAAGAAGCATGCAATTATATTTTTCATTGTTTTCTTCATATGTCTACACATCATACTGTAATGGACAGTAGATCTTACAAGAGTGCGCATTAATAAAGAGTTGGACATATTTAAATCTCTGCATTACAGCAGGTTATAGGCCTATTGCAGAATTAAGCACTTGTCCATAAATTGTCCTCTAAACAAATACAACTTCTGAGAGGACATGAAGGAGATACAATCAGCTGACATAGACCTCTCAGCAGTCTTTAAGCAGACTAGCAGGACAACATAAGGCAAAATAGGCAGGCGGGGGGGAGGGCAAGAGAATCACATGGGACTGATTTGTTTGTGGATTGGATGGAAAACATGAAGAGTAGTACACATCCAGGATATGTCTATTGTTCAGGGGACTGTAGCAGACCTGGGTTCAAATACTATTTAAAATCGTTCAAATACTTTGAACGTTTGCTTTAGCCTGCATGGACTGCCAGGTGGGCGGGATATGCGCAGTTGGGAATTTTCTATTGGTTCCGTTGCAATAGGCAAGCTCAATCAAGCAAAGCTAAAGTATTTGAAAGGATTTGAAATAGTATTTAAACCCATGGCTAGACTGTAGTTACTGTACCAAGGGGCAAGAGAGGGATGGCTATGATTTTTAAAACATTTACCTAAGACTGAACATTTAATAGCACATCCAAAAAGAAAGAAAACAGGGATGGAATTTCCAGAATGTTAGCATATGATATCATGATGATAGTGTTGAATAGATCATATCAGAAATGTATATCATTCCTATGAGTTATTTCGTACAGGTAGTCATTGAAGGAGAGATTATTTGAGACTGCTTACAATTGCCAGATGCTGGATTTCTTCTTCTCAGTAAGGGAAGGGTTTTCTCTGGAGGCTCTGGTAAGACAACACAACATCATGTTAAAGGGACAGTTCAGCACAATTACTTACGACATTGGTTAGTTTAACAAAACCAAAGTGTTGATTGCAGTCCCTCTTTGTCCATAAAATGCCTTCTAAGTAAAGAGATATTTAGATAACTATGTAATTCCTCTGAACTATCCCTTCAACTCATTCATTTAAATTGGTAGAGCAAGGATAGAGCAGAAGGATGATTTCAGTGAAGTCTCAGAGTGGAGCTTAAAGAGTGTATATGAAAGGGGTTGTGGAGAAGGAAACCCTTCACTAGGCAACATAGTATTATGTTTCATTCTATTTATTAACATTTGATCTCCAAAAGTTTGGTGTTCTGAAACAATGGACTTTGACGTCTCTCTGGGAACCAGTTACAAAGCAACTGCAGCATATTACTATAGCAGAGGCCAAGGAAACAACTGGGGAAAGGATGAATATGTTGTATCCATAGTCCTTTGCCTATTCCTTCATATAGGTATCTGATTCTACAATATATATCAATATATATATATTGAGCCTCTTTCTCTCGTTAGCTAGCTGGCTATGGCTATCCAACACTGGAACTCTTCCATGTCAAGGTAAGCTTTTGGTTTAATAAATGTATTGCCACGGGGCTCACCAGTGTAACTGCTGAACTGCTTACTGACTGTACACCGTACTGCATGATTGTAGCAGGTTTACTAACACATTAGTTCTTGTAGATATGTTGACTATGACATTAGCTAACATGGTGAAAACAATGTAGGCTTGGTGTAGTGGTTAGCGATCATTTGCACCTGGTCACAGACAGCTGTTGTGTTGTGCAATGACGTCCACACGCGAAGGGAAAGGGTGAGAAGAGGAGAGAGCGTGGATATGAGAAGGAATCATACAACAAACAAAGTGATTATGCTGTTTGTATGTGGCTTCTATGAAAGTGAACTGTGTTTGCGGGTGATCAGGGGTGAATTCATTCTACCGATTCTGTTGAAAAAATAAATCTTAAACGAAAGCAAGCGGAAAGAAATGGGGAATGTGAATGACATTTATCCAATATGCTGTAATAGAAATAAGGCCATGCTCATTAAAAATGGTCCTCCCTGATCTTAAATGGCACCGACCGCCACTGACTCAAGTGTATGGCAGTGGCCTAGTTTCAAGTCTAGCATTCAGATTAAGAGGAAAGTCCTGGTTTAGTGGAAAATGTGGAGATAAAATTGACCAAATTGTTTAATTGGCCATATTGTTTAAAAATACATGGTTAGCTGAGGGATTGCATTGTATACGGGCTCTATTCGATTCCCTTCAATCATACTCTCTCCTCTCCTCCTCCTCACCTGATCATCTCTGTCCACCTAACAGCCTCCTGTAATTCCATCAGTCTCTCCTTGTACTGGTTCCTCTCCATGAGGACTCTAGCCATCTCCACCCTGGTGAACCTCTTCCTCTGGGCTGTAGGAACGTCACTCTGGAACACCAGAGAGAGAGGGTGTTTTTTATTGGTCGGACATACAACGCACCAATCACAGTAAAAAGCTGAATTTTAAGGAAGGTACATTTTGCAGCAATATGATAAAAATATACATTTAACAGTGATTACAATATAGAAAGGGGCACCACTAAAGGACATGAAGAGGTACAGTCACATTATACAGGACAATGTTATACATATGGTAAGAGGCACTCACATCCTCTTCCTCGTTTGGCTTCCCTTTCACCTCCTCCATCTCCACACGCACTCTGGAACAACAGAAGAATTGGTTCAATCAGGTTCATCAACAATATGCTATGCCATGTGTTCATGTTGACAGTTTACTCTTGGTGATTTCCCTAAAAACAGTCTTATAATTGGGTGGCCATATGAATATGGTGTGTTGCTGTTGTCAAATCAAATCTGATTTGTCACATGCGCCGAATACAACATGATCAGTTGTGTGTAGTGTGTTATCGTGTGTTGTTGTTGTTATTGACCCACTTCTTGAGCTCCTCCTCCAGCTCTCTGTTCTTCTCCTCCAGGTTTTTCCTGGTCTGTGTCACGGCGTCTAGTTCCCCCTGCAACACTTCCTTCTCACACGACAGCTCATCCACCCGCGCTATCAGGTCATTCTTCACCACATTCAGAGCGTTCCTACAGGAAACAAGGGGGGAAAGGAATGAATGTGACACCTTACAACACTGCATGCAAGATGTTTGTGTTATGTTGTGCTTCCAGTATATAGTCCAGTATAGTGGGATCTACAAAGCTATCAAAATATGGAATTTACTTTAGACCTGTTTAAAAGACTAATAACATTTTAATAACTTTGGGAGGTATACATTGAACAAAAATATAAATGCAACATGTAAAGTGTTAGTCCCATGTTTCATGAGCTGAAATAAAAGATCCCAGAAACAAAAAGCTTCTTTCTCTCAAATGTTGTGCTGAAATGTGTTTACATCCCTGTTAGTGAGCATTTCTCCTTTGCCAAGATTATCCATCCACCTGACAGATGTGGCATTTCAATAAGCTGATTACACTGCATGATTATTACACAGGTCCACCTTGTGGTGGGGACAATAAAAGTCCACTCTAAAATGTCATATTTTGTCACACAACACAATGCCACAGATGTCTCAAATTGAGGGAGCGTGCAATTGCCACGCTGACTGCAGGAATGTCCACCTGATCTGTTGCCAGAGTATTTCATGTTCATTTCTCTACCATAAGCCACCTCCAACGTCATTTTAGAGAATTTTGCAGTACAGCCAACTGGCCTCACAACCGCAGACCATGTGTATGTGATCGGGGGGGGCGAGCGGTTTGTTGATGTCAATGTTGTGAACAGAGAGCTCCATGGTGGCGGTGGGGTTATGGTATGGGCAGATAACGTGATGAGATATTGAGGCCCATTGTCGTGCCGTTCATCCGCCTCCATCACCTCATGTTTCAGCATGATAATACACGGCCCCATGTCACAAGGATCTGTACACAACTCCTGGAAGCTGAAAATGTTCCAGTTCTTCCATGGTCTGCATACTCACCAGACATGTCACCCATTGAGCATGTTTGGGATGCTCTGGATCGATGTGTAGGACAGCGTGTTCCAGTTCCTGCCAATATCCAGAAACTTCGCACAACCATTGAAGAGTGGGACAACATTCCACAGGCCACAATCAACAGCCTGATCAGCTTTATGTGAAGGAGATGTGTCATACTGACAGGTTTTCTGATCCATGCCCCTACCTTTTTTTAAGGTATCTGTGACCAACTGATGCATATCTGTATTCCCAGTCATGTGAAATCCATAGATTAGGACCTAATGAATTTATGGAACTCTGTAACTCAAATCCTTGAAATTGTTGCATGTTGCGTTTATATTTTTGTTCAGTATAAATGTCAAATAAATCTAAAACTATACCACTCTCAGTATGTTTTTCTTACTTTGTCTCCATTAGTTGTGTGTTCTCCGTGATCAGGTTCTCAACCTCACGACCCATACCTGTAAATAAGGAGCAACACCAGCCAGGGGAGAAATTACCTAGTTTTCTGCTTTGTGTTCATACAACTGGAGTTTATAGAACAGCATGTATAGAAGGCATGGATAGATTCTCTTATGTATCAAATAGTTCTTAATCAACTATGTTTTTAAATCTTTATCCAAAATAAATCAATATTTATGGAGGTGCGTTTACTTCAATGGATGAACACAGTCACATTGACTGACTTAAATATTCATATAGATAAAATAAAGAATCAGTCCATTCAGGGTGTTAAATATCTCATAGTGAGATATTTCTAAGAAATACAAATCAGGGACAACCCCAACAGCCACCACACAGAACATGTTACATGTCGCAACAGAGTAGGATGGAGCGAGCGGGTGAGGTCTTACCAAGCAAGCTAAGATCTGAGAAAACCATGCAATCCAAGTCAGGCAAGAAAAGGAGAGAGAGGTGGAGAGAGTGAGACATGAGGTATGTATGAGGAACACAACGGAGGAATGAGAGCTAGGGTACTCCTAACAGGCTAGTGGGGAAAGGAATGAGTTACAGTTCTAGGGTAGAGAGACAGTTGGGAAAGCTAGAGAAGCTATAAAAACAAACACAAACGAAATCTATTTAAGCTGTTAAGTAAAAAATTTGTTATTAAAGCTGTACGATGAGTTATTCTTCATGCTTATGGTGCATGTTAGACAGGAATCAGTATAACCAAAGCAGTTATATGAAGAACAAACATTTTCCAAATGCATTTAGCCCTTCTAACAGCTTTCATATGTCCGGTTTCATCTTGTGATCAACTTTTGTTGCCACTGTAATGCTAGCGAGGTGCTGCGGGGGTCAAATTTAGGTCAAGGCAGTAGTAGTAGAGCTATGAGCTGTAGATATGAGGTGGTGAGAGGCCGAATGTAGAGCAGGCCAAATGTAGAGCAGGGATGGGCAACTGGTCCTGAAAGGCCACAGTGTATACAGGCAGGCTTTTGTTCCAGCCCAGCATTAAAACACACCAGATTCACAAAGCCTAATAAACTAGCTATGGTTTTCCAATATAGAACATGTTTTCTTTAATTAAGTCAGGTGTGTTAGGGTGGAGCAAAATCCTGCACACACAACTGCAGATACCCATCCCTGGAATAGAGTTTTTCTCTGAGGACATAGAGAGAGGTATCGGAGGAGAAATAACAAAGGAGAAGGAGCAAAGGAGAGGTTTTGAGGTCATAATACACACCAGAGTACTCCACTGGGGTTAGGGACAAAAGCCAGAGGAGAGGACACAACGAGGAGAGAGAGAGGCGGGTTAGACACTGATGGAGCTAACAGCAGAGAATGACTTTTAACTGATACAAGCACAACTTCTAAATCCAGTTTAGCTTTGTATTTACCTAACAGCAACGGTTATTTCACTTCAGTGCAACAGCCAGTGTGTATTAGTGAGCTGAATGTAGTAAAATAGTGTCAGTTTATTGTCTAACCCAGTGGCCTGCTACTATAGTTATTAATGAGTTAGCATGCATTGAACACAGGAGCAGGAACAACGTAGGGAGGTCACCTGGGTAAACAACACACTCAGAAACTCACAAGGGGTTAACACAAGTCATCCCAAAACTAGTTAAACTCCATCTGTCAAAAGACATTCCAAAACTAGTTTAACTTCATCTGTCAAGAGACATTCCAAAGATACACTTTTAAATGAATCCAGTGGTTGAACTTTGTAGTTGACAGTGTCACACAGTTTGTACGTCCATTTTTTTTTTTAATAGATAAATCTTCCCAAAAGTTGCTGTAATGCTGGGGGAATGAATACTGTTCCTTGAAGGTGTCAGGCTTTAGTTCTTACAGTATAGCTTATATAGAAACGGATCCTTGTGTTGTAATTCATTATCATAATGTTACTACAACATTACTCAAATGCTAATAGCAACAGATTGTTAAAGGTGTTATATTTCATTACCATAAAGTCACTACAGTGTTATAACAATGTTACTACAATGCTAAACGCTACACATCCTTGGAGGTGTTTTGCTGCTATAGGAAAGGATTCCTTCCCTCGCTTACCCAGCAGGTCCGCCCCCTCGTCCACGTCTCCGATGACGTCCCCTATGCCTGCAGACGACAGCTCCGCAAACAGAGAGTCTGTGTTGCGGTCAAACGCCATGTTCTCAATGCCAATGCCTCCTTTGGTCGGGGTGCTGCATAGTGGAGCGATTAGCAGAATAGCATTTAGCAGGTTGTACAGGAGTAATACCCAATGTATTTCAAGGTCTAAATTGTAGTCTCAATTTGTCAATGAAAGAGAGGATTTATCCCAAGTTGACTATATGGTGATGGTTTTGTAGGGGTTACCTAGATGCTTTGTATCCACTGAGGTCCATGTCCAGTTCAGGGGTGGACTCAATGATGTCATGCACATCTGAGCTATCCTCGTTCTCTGGCACACCTACAGGACACATATAATACAGACTAGAATCAAATCAAAGAGAACTTCATTATGTGCTATTAGATCATCAAGAATGGATACAAAGACAAATCTCTCTGTCATCTACCATTGTAATACTTGTCGTGAGGACTTAGTTGCAGTATCGTGAGTAAGATTTCATACCCACTGATATTGACCTGTTCCCCAGTGCCGCTAGCAACTCCATGCTCTTACTGTTTGGCCCCTCCCCTTCCATGGCGACGTCCGAGGCCGTGGTGGACATGGGAGTGATCGACTTCGAGCCAAGGTCCGACAGCTCGTCCTGCAACCACAACCGATAGGGTCATCATAGAGATCATAGAGAGGTCAAGAGTCAAAGGTTAACCCTAACCCTGACCGTGACCCATTAAGGGATAACATTTTCCTGAACTAGGGCCCGGAGTTTTTCCTGGTAAGGTCATGTGTGGAGGAAAAACTCCTGTCTCTAGTGCTAGGTACAGTAGAGACAGGACAGGAACACAGGGATGTCACCATGGTAACAGTTCAGAGAGGGGAGACACCACAACACCACAGCTCAACCTGGCTTAAAGCTAACACACTGGAGCTGGGGACAAAACTAAACAAGCACTAGTTAAAGACATTGAGGATACAAGTAGTGCAGACAGAAACCCATCGCCTGTGACTCCCATCAACTTCCATAAAAAATGTATTCTATTATGAGTCAGTTAAGAACAAATTCTTATTTACAATGACGGCCTACCTAGGCCAAACCCGGACAATGCTGGGCCAATTGTGTGCCGCCCATTGGGACTCCCAATCACAGCTGGATGTAATTCGGCCTGGATTCAAACCAGGAGCTGTAGTGGCGCCTCTTGCACTGAGATGCAGTGCCTTAGACCACTGCGTCACTCGGGAGTAAAGATCTTTCATTTTAATATATAACATTTCTTAAAGGTATTTCTTTGAAGTGATGACTTTTTAATTGGGAGAAGCTCTAAAAAACATAAATTGGTATCCATTATTCTGTACAATAATCAAATATGAATTTGATCGTAGATGATCTATTTTCTGTAGTTTGAGCTCAGGACCAGGAATACGTTGACTGGGACAAGGAAGGGTAGAACACAGTCAACAGCTAATACACACTAATTCACACTTCACATCAGATCACAGGGCTCACATGGACTTCACAAGAGGTCAGAGGTCAACACAGAACATAAACCAATCATGGGCCCAGTGGATAGTGCCATTCCTTCACTGAGAGACAACAACACAGAACACACACACAACTCAAAGGTCAGCTCATAACAGAAACAAACACAAGATTCACTATGAATGACAACACAATAATAAGTGATCTAATCTCCAATGTTAAGTCTACATAGAGTACAATAAGATATACAACTACAGAGTGTAGTTCTACTGTGTAAAACTACAAAGAGTGTTATAACTACGAAGACTGTTATTTAACTAGGGAGAGTAGTATGCATGCTAAAACTGTGAGATAACTACATACTGTGAGACAATTTGCTAACAAGTTCACGTGAAAAAAATGAAACGGAGCTAGGACAGCAACAGCATGTGAAAGAAGTACAGCTCGTACCATGCAGTTTGGCAAAATGAAACACGACAACATAGAAGCTGAATGGAACCACGCCTTCCCCACTCTACAGACCACTGACTGATCAAAACAGCTCATTTTAGGGGGGAAACTAAATGGAGGTGATCATTGACTGTTCCTTTAGCTCACTGAGGAGGATCTATCTAGGATTTGAAGGGAAACCTGACATGGTTGCATTGGGCTCAGGTGGTCTGTGAAGTGAGGGACTTTGAATAATGCGCAAAGAGATGCTGCTTGCACTGAAAAAATGAAACAGCACACTGAAGACAACTACTAAAGCCCACACACACAACATGGGGCTCTCCATGGCATGTACAAGCGGGTTGCAGTGACGGTTTTCCTATCCACCAGCACAGAGACAACTACCTTGCAGTCGTCTGGGAGTGAATTCCCCCAAGAGATCTGCAGCGTACTGTAACCATCCCTTCTCTTTGGGGGGTCGTCTGCATCCAACTGCTTGGGGAGAGAGTTACAATGAAGAAGCACATTTCTGCAGAAGCACTGAGGCAACACACACTGCCAAGCGTGCGTGTGTGTGTGAGTGTGTGTGAGTGTCGGTCTACATTGCTCACAGCTGGTGATGGCTGGCTGAAAGTCAAGGTTATTAGATTCAACATGTCGGAGGTTTTGAGGTGACCAACTAGCCCAGTGACTACCATCTCACCACAGCTGACTGAAGCCTATGAAGTTCAGTCACTGAACCATACAGAAGAACCCTACTTACATAGTCAGAGTATTATTGTGTCAATGAAGTTTAGAGTTTGAGTTACTCACATACTGACTCTTGGGGTTGAACGCTTATGAGGTCGCCCTTATTTATGGAGAACTCAAAAACCAAATTCCAAATTCGAACACACTCGAATTCCAAACTAAATCTGAAAATACATATGTTCACATCTTTCATTGGTGGCTGCAATCTCCCTTTTCTAGGTTCTTCTGTATGGCTAAGAGACAGGTTATTGCAATGAATGATTCCGATACTATTCTAAAAGTCCAGGCATCAGAAGCAGTGGTAATCTCGTTGAAATGGCACGCAGCATTTGGTTCATGACTGCGAGACATGTTTGCTGTTTGAATTGACAGCTGGACGAGAGAGCAGTGCTCAATCAATAGTAGTGAGTGACCGATGGCATTTGTTAATGAACTCAGAGCAGTTCATCTGAAGAGAATACATGTCAGAAAACGATGGTCATGTCAACATGGGGTTTGCACATAACCCCCAACTGGTTCTAATGACATCATTTCAACCAGCTTTGAGCGCTGGGACTGAGTATTTTTAGCCTATATAAAGAAAACCAATACAGTCTATAAGAGATACCACTGTCACTACACTTACAGATCAACAATAGACGATTCCATAAAGAGAAAGCTATTTCTAGGTTGGCCATACCATAAAATGTTATGTAGTAGAACATTTTGACAATCAATACAACTACTCATTTACAAAGAGTCAAAACATCCAATCACGTGCCGGCCTGCGCTCTTTCTCCCCCAGTGATTGGGTGCCTGCCAGCAGCCTTTATCCCAGAATGTACCACGTCACAGACCATCTACCTCTCGTCCCGGAGACCATGCCACACTTCTGAACGAAGCGGAGCAGCAGCCGAAATAACGCAGGCACCTTTAGGGTATTTTACCATCACTGAAGAGAAAAACAGATATGTACACAGACTCCATCCAGTAATATTCAAAGTGGTGATGCTTATTCCTACCGCTTATGTAAAGGAACTGCAAAGCCCCGTTCAGGACGGTACAATAACACACTGTAAGTCTTTGTGACTGTGGGTCTGTGGGCAGTGTGACGGCATTTGGTTTACTACTGAGAATCTCATCCAGTGCCAGAGAGCGATGATGTCATGATGTTACCATCTGACAGACATCTAACAGCATGAGGACAAATGACTAAATAAGGAGCATTCTATCCTGCTAAGTTATGCATATTCATGAAGTTGGCCCTCTGAAACATGTACTGAGGAGGAGGGGAGGGCGGTTGTATGAATACACAGAAGCCCCTGTCAGATCCTTCTAGAAGACATCACAGAGGGGTGCCGACTCTCTCCCCTCAGAGCCCTCTCTAAAGGCCTCTTCATTAGGCATGCTAAGCGTGCCTAGTCCAAAGCCCTGTGCTCTAAGCACATGAGGGGGAGGAAACAATAGGAGGCAGCCACTTCAGACTATTGAGGTGCACCCTTGCTCTCTCACATTGTGCGTGATTAGTCCAAAACCCCCCTTCCTGCAGAAAGAGCCATTTCAAATGTATTTCAACAGGGCCCTATAGCCTCACCCAGGCAGAAATAAACAGACTCAGGTTTATTCAAATGTATCTGATCATTAAAATAGACAGTTTCATTGCCCCCATTTTTTTCTAGGCTGTGCCAATCACATGTCTGTGTATCTGTTATCGAGCCGTCCCCATTTCCCACCTTGAGGCTGGCATTGGAGCGCGGGTGTTCCAGGTGGTTGAACCTCCAGGCCTCTGCGCCCGGCGTCTCAGACCTGGCCTGGAGGTCAGGGGTCAGAACTGACCCCCCTCCTGACATGGGGAAGACACCCAGAGACATGGGACGCTCTTTCCTAGAGAGACAGAAGAGGAAGAGGGTCAGTCAGATTATACAGTGTGAGGGACATGTTTAGCATGACTGGCTACACTAACTACACTATAAATATATCTGGCCATTCGTATTGACAACGTTTAAAAAACATTCTGATGAGCTAGTTAAAAAGCTAAGACTTAAAGTGGGCTTATTTTTTAGAAACAGATCTTGCCTCTCCCTAAACAGTAGGAAGCAGATTGTACAGTCAACTTTACTGCCAGTTGTTGACTATGGTGACACCATTTACCAGAATGCAGCAGCCACTACTCTGCCAAAATAAAGGAAACACCAACATAAAGTGTCTTAATAGGGTGTTGGGCCACCATGAGCCAGAACAGCTTCACTGCACCTTGGCATTGAGTCTACAAGTGTCTGGAACTCTATTGGAAGGATGTGACACCATTCTACCACAGTAAATTCTTGTTGATGGTGGTGGAAAATGCTCTCAGGCGCCGCTTCAGAACCTCCCAGAAGCAGTGGTGGGAAAAGTACTCAATTCTCATACTAAAAACACCTTCATAGAAAACCACTCAAGTAAAAGTCACCCAGTAAAATATTACTTGAATAAAAGACAAAGTATTTGGTTTTAAATATACTTGAGTATCAAAAGTAAATGTAGTTGCTAAAATATACTGTAGTATCAAAAGTAAAAGTACAAATAATAATAAAAAATCCTTATATTAAGGAAATCAGACAGCACAATTTTCTTGTTTTTTTTATTCACGGATAGCCAGAGTCACACTCCAACACTCTGACATCATTACAAACAAAGCATGTGTGAGTCCGCCAGATCAGAGGCAGTAGGGATGACCAGGGATGTTCTCCTGATAAGTGTGCGAATTGGACCATTTTCTGTCCTGCAAAGCATTCAAAATGTAACGAGTACTTTTGAGTGTCAGGAAAAATGTATGGAGTAAAAAGGACATAATATTCTTTAGGAATGTAGTGAAGTAAAAGTACATCACCGGGGCCAAGCTTCCTGCCATCCAGGATCTCTATACCAGGCAGTGTCAGAGGAAGGCCATAAACATTGTCAAAGACTCCAGCCACCCTAGTCATAGACTGTTCTCTCTGCTACCGCACAGCAAGCGGTACCGGAGTTCCAAGTCTAGGTCCAAGAGGCTTCTAAACAACTTCTACCCCCCAAGCCATAAGACTCCTGAACAGCTATTCAAATGGCTACCCAGACTATTTGCAAATGGCTACCCCCCCCCATCTACTCTGCTGCTACTCTCTGTTATTATCTATGCATAGTCACTTTAATAACTCTACCTACATGTACATATTACCTTAATTACCTCGACACCAGTGCCCCCGCACATTGACTATGTACCGGTGTGGCGAAATCCTGCACTTTAGTGCGCTGCCACTTTAAGAGCGCATGAGCAGTAGGAAGGAGGAGATAAAAGAGCTCGTTAAGCTCTATTGGAGAGGAGCTATTGATTGGCACGACAGTTTTTGTTGTGTGCTATGCTGCAGAGGTTTTTTTGTTTGTCTTCAGCGTATGTGGTTGTACAGTGTTTGGATCAATCCTCGGTGTGATCGCTCGACGACGTGGTTGTTCTCATTTGGGACCACGATGGTTATGGATCAAATGGATTAGTAGCAACATTTGTTGCGAAGCATTCAACTACAACCCAACATACCATCGGACAGTCAGACCGGATACCTGCAACCTCAAGACCACAGCTAAGCCCTCTCTTGTTCCCTTTCTCTCTTTCTCTTCACGCTATGTTCCAGTGCTTTACACTGCAACCGACTCTATTTCCTAAGTACATTGAAGTTTCATTGGAGCTGGACTAGTGTGTATATGAACACCACGCATTCATACCCTCTGCACTCCTTCCCAGGAAGAAAATACAAACTATTGCAAATCCTCTGTGTGATGACTGGGTTCATTTGTTATTGTATGAAGTTGCTGTTTATTTGCTCTGCCATTATTGTTATATGAGGTATGTTTGGTGGGGTTACCAAGAATTGTGGAAGGACTGTGATGTGATGTGTGATCTATAGGGTGTGTATTCTTTTTCTCTCCGCTGGCTATCTGGTCAACAGGCTACACTCTAGGCAGTCTCTTCTGTTGATGTGTGTGGGTCTGGTAGTGGTACTCGCTGTTCTACTATTCTTTTCTTTCGGCAGGGTTAATACCTGCCTGGCGCCCGAACAAAATCTTCTTTACCTTTCTCTAATTAATACCGCTACACCGGTACCCCCTGTATATATCCTCCACATTGACTCTGTACCGGTACCCCCTGTATATAGCCCCCACATTGACTCTGTACCGGTACCCCCTGTATATAGCCTCCACATTGACTCTGTACCGGTACCCCCTGTATATAGCCTCCACATTGACTCTGTACCGGTACCCCCTGTATATAGCCCCCACATTGACTCTGTACCGGTACCCCCTGTATATAGCCTCCACATTGACTCTGTACCGGTACCCCCTGTATATAGCCTCCACATTGACTCTGTACCGGTACCCCCTGTATATAGCCTCCACATTGACTCTGTACCGGTACCCCCTGTATATAGCCTCCACATTGACTCTGTTCCCGGTACCCCCTGTATATAGCCTCCACATTGACTCTGTACCGTTACCCCCTGTATATAGCCTCCACATTGACTCTGTTCCCGGTACCCCCTGTATATAGCCTCCACATTGACTCTGTACCGTTACCCCCTGTATATAGCCCCCACATTGACTCTGTTCCCGGTACCCCCTGTATATAGCCTCCACATTGACTTTGTACCGTTACCCCCTGTATATAGCCTCCACATTGACTCTGTACCGGTACCCCCTGTATATAGCCTCCACATTGACTCTGTACCGGTACCCCCTGTATATAGCCTCCACATTGACTCTGTACCGGTACCCCCTGTATATAGCCTCCACATTGACTCTGTACCGGTACCCCCTGTATATAGCCTCCACATTGACTCTGTACCGGTAACCCCTGTATGTAGCCTCCACATTGACTCTGTACCGTTACCCCCTGTATATAGCCTCCACATTGACTCTGTACCGGTACCCCCTGTATATAGCCTCCACATTGACTCTGTTCCCAGTACCCCCTGTATATAGCCTCCACATTGACTCTGTTCCCAGTACCCCCTGTATATAGCCTCCACATTGACTCTGTTCCCGGTACCCCCTGTATATAGCCTCCACATTGACTCTGTACCGGTACCCCCTGTATATAGCCTCCACATTGACTCTGTTCCCGGTACCCCCTGTATATAGCCTCCACATTGACTCTGTACCGTTACCCCCTGTATATAGCCCCCACATTGACTCTGTTCCCGGTACCCCCTGTATATAGCCTCCACATTGACTTTGTACCGTTACCCCCTGTATATAGCCTCCACATTGACTCTGTACCGGTACCCCCTGTATATAGCCTCCACATTGACTCTGTACCGGTACCCCCTGTATATAGCCTCCACATTGACTCTGTACCGGTACCCCCTGTATATAGCCTCCACATTGACTCTGTACCGTTACCCCCTGTATATAGCCTCCACATTGACTCTGTACCGGTAACCCCTGTATGTAGCCTCCACATTGACTCTGTACCGTTACCCCCTGTATATAGCCTCCACATTGACTCTGTACCGGTACCCCCTGTATATAGCCTCCACATTGACTCTGTTCCCGGTACCCCCTGTATATAGCCTCCACATTGACTCTGTACCGGTACCCCCTGTATATAGCCTCCACATTGACTCTGTACCGGTACCCCCTGTATATAGCCCCGCTATTGTTATTTACTGCTGCTCTTACCTCTTACTTTTTGCGGGGGTATTTTATTAAAACTGCATTGTTGGTTAACTTCTCTGATCTACGGATCCCGCATACGGGTTTGAATTCGACAACATACGGTGATCGCCACAAATAGTCATATTAAACATTCCTGAAAATACAAGTGTCTCACATGGTTCAAAATCCTAGAATCTTGCTAATCCAACTGCGTTGTCAGATTTTAAAAAGGATTTACTGCGAAAGAATACGATGCGATTATCTGAGCACAAAGCCCCATACCTGTCACGTTCCTGACCTATTTCTGTTAGTTTATGTGTGTTAGTTGGTCAGGACGTGAGGTTGGGTGGGCATTCTATGTTTTCTGTTTCTGTGTTGGTTTTGGGTTGCCTGGTATGGCTCTTAATTAGAGGCAGGTGTTTGGCGTTCCTCTAATTAAGAGTCATATTTAGGTAGGCGTTGTCACAGTGTTCGTTGTGGGTGATTGTCTTCCGTGTCTGTGTAATTGTTTGCACCATACGGGACTGTGTACGGTTTGTTCGGTTTGTGTAGTCTTATGTCCTATTCGTGCGTTCTTCTTGTTTTATGTAAGTTCGTCGTATAGGTCTGTCTACACCGTTTGTTGTTTTGTTAGTTTAGTTTAGTTCGTGTTTTCGTTTAATAAATATGTGTTCAAACTCCACTGCGCCTTGGTTCGATCAATACTCCTCCTTTTCGGTAGAAGAGGAGGAGGACCGCCGTTACAGAATCACCCACCATACCAGAGCCAAGCAGCGGAGTCAACGGAGTAAGGGACAGGAAAAGAAGGAGCAATGGACATGGGACGATATATTGGACGGAAAGGGTTGCTACACTTGGGAGGAGATCCTGGCTGGTAGGGATCGCCTCCCATGGGAACAGCTGGAGGCACTGAGAAGAGCAGAGGCTACCGGAGAGAGGAACCGGAGCTATGAGGGAACGCGTCTGGCACGGAAGCCCAAAAAGCCCGTAAGTAATTCCCAAAAATTTCTTGGGGGGGGGCTAGAAGGTAGTGGGCCAAGGGCAGGTAGGAGACCTGCGCCCACTTCCCAGGCTTACCGTGGAGAGCGGGAGTACGGGCAGGCGCCGTGTTACGCAGTAGAGCGCACGGTGTCTCCTGTACGAGTGCATAGCCCAGTGCGGGTTATTCCACCTCCCCGCACTGGGAGGGCTAGATTGGGTATTGAGCCAGGTGTCATGAGGCCGGCTCAACGCGTCTGGTCTCCAGTGCGTCTCCTCGGGCCGGCATACATGGCACCTGCCTTACGCATGGTTTCCCCGGTTCGCCTACATAGCCCGGTGCGGGTTATTCCACCTCCCCGCACTGGTCGGGCAACCGGGAGTATTCAACCAGGTAAGGTTGGGCAGGCTCAATGCTCAAGAGTGCCAGTACGCCTCCACGGTCCGGTATTTCCGGCGCCACCTCCCCGCCCCAGCCTAGTACCTACAGTGCCTACACTACGCACTAGGCTACCAGTGCGTCTCCTGAGCCCTGTTCCTCCTCTACGCACTCTCCCTGTAGTGCGTGTATCCAGTTCGGTGCCTCCAGTTCCGGCACCACGCACTAAGCCTCCTGTGCGTCTCCAGAGCCCTGTACACACTGTTTCTTCTCCCCCTACTAATCCTGATGTGCTTGCCCTCAGCCCGGTGTCACCAGTGCCGGTACCACGCACCAGGTATAGAGTGGGCTTTGAGAGTCCAGTGTGCCCTGTCCCTGCTCCCCGCACTAGTAGGAAGGTGCTTATCCTTAGCCCGGTGCCTCCAGTTCCGGCACCACGCACCAGGTCTACAGTGCGCCGTATCCGGCCAGAGCCATCCGTCTCCCCAGCGCCATCTGAGCCATCCGTCTCCCCAGCGCCATCTGAGCCATCCGTCTCCCCAGCGCCATCTGAGCCATCCGTCTCCCCAGCGCCGTCTGAGCCATCCGTCTGCAATGAGCCTGCAAAGCCGCCCGTCTGCCATGAGCCTGCAAAGCCGCCCGTCTGCCATGAGCCTACAGAGCCGTCCGCCAGACAGGAGCCGCTAGAGCCGTCCGCCAGACAGGAGCCGCTAGAGCCGTCCGTCAGACAGGATCTGCCAGAGCCGCCAACCAGACAGGATCTGCCAGAGCCGCCAACCAGACAGGATCTGCCAGAGCCGCCAACCAGACAGGATCTGCCAGAGCCGCCAGCGAGCCATGAGCGGCCAGAGCCGTCAGCCTGCCATGAGCGTCGAGAGCCGTCAGCCTGCCATGAGCGTCGAGAGCCGTCAGCCAGCCATGAGCGTCGAGAGCCGTCAGCCAGCCATGAGCGTCGAGAGCCGTCAGCCAGCCATGAGCGTCGAGAGCCGTCAGCCAGCCATGAGCGTCGAGAGCCGTCAGCCAGCCATGAGCGTCGAGAGCCGTCAGCCAGCCATGAGCGTCGAGAGCCGTCAGCCAGCCATGAGCGTCGAGATTCGTCAGTCAGCCATGAGCTGCCCTTCAGCCAGAAACGGCTATATACCCAGAACTGCCCCTCAGTCCAGAGCTGTCTCTCTGTCCGGAGCTGCCCTTCAGTCCGGAGTTGCCCCTCTATCCTGATCTCCCTCTCTATCCTGAGCTACCTCTATATTCTGATCTATCCCTCTGTCTTGTGCTATCCCTCTGTCTTTATCTATCTCTCTGTCCCGGTGTTGTCCCTGTCAGTGATGTTACCAAGAGGATTTTGTGGGGGTAGAATGAGGGTGGACATTTTTAGGGGGAGATGGAGGCTAGGATTGACTATGGTGGGGTGGGGACCTCGCCCGGAGCCTGAGCCACCACCGTGGTCAGATGCCCACCCAGACCCTCCCCTAGACTTTGTGCTGGTGCGCCCGGTGTTCGCACCTTATGGGGGGGGTTATGTCACGTTCCTGACCTATTTCTGTTAGTTTATGTGTGTTAGTTGGTCAGGACGTGAGGTTGGGTGGGCATTCTATGTTTTCTGTTTCTGTGTTGGTTTTGGGTTGCCTGGTATGGCTCTTAATTAGAGGCAGGTGTTTGGCGTTCCTCTAATTAAGAGTCATATTTAGGTAGGCGTTGTCACAGTGTTCGTTGTGGGTGATTGTCTTCCGTGTCTGTGTAATTGTTTGCACCATACGGGACTGTGTACGGTTTGTTCGGTTTGTGTAGTCTTATGTCCTATTCGTGCGTTCTTCTTGTTTTATGTAAGTTCGTCGTATAGGTCTGTCTACACCGTTTGTTGTTTTGTTAGTTTAGTTTAGTTCGTGTTTTCGTTTAATAAATATGTGTTCAAACTCCACTGCGCCTTGGTTCGATCAATACTCCTCCTTTTCGGTAGAAGAGGAGGAGGACCGCCGTTACAATACCAAACTACTTTTTCAACCAGCACTGGCGTAACAGAATCACAGATTGCAATGAAATAAATAATTTACCTTTGAAGATCTTGCTCTGTTTGCAATCCCAAGGCTCATTGTTACACAATGAATGGTCTTTTGTTCGGTTAAATCCATTTTTATAGCCTAACACGAAACATTTTGTGAACGCTTATCTCGTTGAATTTCGTGTCATTAAATTTTTGACGAAACATTCGATGTAAATACACAGACTAAACCTGACTTTATCCAGTCATGTTTGGTTTCCTTGCAATCAACTGTTTGTTTGTAACACAACCAAACTTGATGGGTCATTTCGCGGGACGTATTGACCCGAAAAAAACGATTGGAAGACAAGTAACGACCTCATTGTGCACCAATTATATGACCGCTGTTTCGTTGATTGACTGTATTTTAACCCAATGACCACTGATCGTCTTGAAATCTATCTGGGTAGATAGCCAATGAACAGAGGTAAACGGCAATATCTAATGTTTGTGTTTTGGAAGACCAACCCATGTAGTACACTCCGGCGTAAAGATCATCATTCGCCATTGAAGTTTCATACTGGAAGTAGCCAAACTCATTACGCACAGCACTGTTTCGGTAACAAGCATCTTCAGATGTTTATATATCGAAAATCATGGCGAATAAGTCAGGGAAAGCTAAATCTAAGACTAGATATACGAATGTAGACAAAATTATAGAGGAAATTGATTGTGAAAGTGAAACATATGCTTTTGGAAGACGACTCAGTTAGCGACAATTACTCAAATGGAAGCATATTTTTTGAACGGAGAGGACATTGTTTTGGACTGGTAAGTTCTTCTCATGCTAATGCCGTTGTTTGAAATTAATAATATAAAATATTATTTGTGATTGTTTTTACATTTTATTTTCAATATAAAAATGTAATGAAATATGTAAAGTACACATTGGCTATGCTTCCTCAACTCAGTCTACATATTATGGATTAGAGGGAGCATGGTCGAGATGCGTGTGTCTGCTGCCAACGTGTCCATCCCCCTCTGAAGCTGGTTCATCCAGCTGGACCCCTGCTGTCTCTGGTTCCACACCTCCCGGGCCATCTAGAGGTAAACTGCTCATATTTACTCTTGAGGGCTATATTATTTGATTTGATAGAGGACTGAGGGTCTTCCAAATATTGAAAGTGTGTAAATAGTTACCCATGTTATTTTGTAAATGTATATATTTTTTCCCCCATTTTTTTTCTCCATTTTTTGGGGGGGTGTGTTAGAATACCATTTTGGTATTTTGTATATAGTTATTTGTTTCAAAATGTATACCTTCACCAATTTGGCCACTTGGGTACATTTGGGCTACTTGTGTGGGACACCTGGGTGACTTCATGATAAATGTCATGTAGCACACTCATTTTGGTACTGTTGCCCTCTTATGTTTTTCACTGAAATTGTCCCCATATTCATATCTGAATGTTTGTTTTATCTTGTTCATTTTAAAGATGATGATACAACAATTAAAAAGAAAAAACGTATGGTTTTTTCATTGTATTATCTAAACCAGATCTATTGTGTTATATTATCATACATTCAATTCACATTTACACAAACTTCAGAGTGTTTCTTTCAAATGGTACCAAGAATATGCATATCCTTGCTCCTGGGCCTGAGCTAGAGGCAGTTAGATTTGGGTATGTCTTCAGGCGGAAATTGAAAGAAGGAGGGGGGTAGTTATAAGAGGTTTTAGGGGCTTGTAAGAAAGCATTTCACTGTTAGGTCTACACCTGTTGTATTCTGCACATGTGACTAATTTGATTAGATAAGTTGTCAAAAATATTAATAGTAAAGTACAGATACCAAAAAAATTACTTCAGTAGTACTTTAATGTATTTTTATTTAAGTTATTTTTCATGCTCATCAACTCTGTCTCCCGAGTGGCGCAGCAGTCTAAGGAACTGCATCTCTGTGCAATAAGTATCACTACAGTCCCTGGTTTGAATGCAGGCTGTATCACATCAGGCCGTGATTGGGTGTCCCATATGGCAGTGCACAATTGGCCCAGTGTTGCCCGGGGTAGGCCGTCATTGTAAATAACAATTTGTTCTTAACTGACTTGCCTTGTTAAATAAAGGTTAAATAAAATAAAAAAAGTTAAATAATCAAACCACTCATACCCTGTGGATGGGGTCATTGTCATCCTATGGGGGCATAGCCATGGTAGCCAAAATAATGGCCTGCCCAGGAATATTTATTTATGCATGATGGGATGTTAATTTCTTAATTATCATCTCAGGAAACAGACCAGTGTGGAAGTACCTGTTTTCAACAGACTTTGTACCCTCATTTAATCAAGTGTTTCCATTATTTTGGCAGTTACCTGTATAACACCAAGACTTACCTGACTCTGCCCACCGTTCCAGAGTCTGAAGTCTCTACTACACTCATATGGTGGAGCTTGATCCTCTCTACATGCTCCATGTAGTTATGGATCATCTGTAATGGACAGAACAGAGAGGTTAGTTCTACATGCTCCATGTAGTTATGGATCATCTGTAATGGACAGAACAGACTGGTTAGTTCTACATGCTCTGTGTTGTTATGGATCATATGTAATGGACAGAACAGAGAGGTTAGTTCTACATGCTCCGTGTAGTTATGGATCATCTGTAATGGACAGAACAGACTGGTTAGTTCTACATGCTCCGTGTAGTTATGTATCATCTGTAATGGACAGAACAGACAGGTTAGTTCTACATGCTCCATGTGGTTATGGATCATCTGTAATGGACAGAACAGACAGGTTAGTTCTACATGCTCCATGTAGTTATGGATCATCTGTAATGGACAGAACAGACAGGTTAGTTCTACATGCTCCATGTAGTTATGGATCATATGTAATGGACAGAACAGAGAGGTTAGTTCTACATGCTCCATGTGTTTATGGATCATCTGTAATGGACAGAACAGACAGGTTAGTTCTACATGCTCCATGTAGTTATGGATCATATGTAATGGACAGAACAGAGAGGTTAGTTCTACATGCTCCATGTGTTTATGGATCATCTGTAATGGACAGAACAGAGAGGTTAGTTCTACATGCTCCGTGTAGTTATGGATCATCTGTAATGGACAGAACAGACAGGTTAGTTCTACATGCTCCATGTGGTTATGGATCATCTGTAATGGACAGAACAGACAGGTTAGTTCTACATGCTCCATGTAGTTATGGATCATCTAATGGACAAAACAGAGAGGTTAGTTCTACATGCTCTGTGTTGTTGTGGATCATCTGTAATGGACAGAACAGACTGGTTAGTTCTACATGATCCATAACTACACGGAGCATCTGTAATGGACAGAACAGAGAGGTTAGTTCTACATGCTCCATGTAGTTATGTATCATCTGTAATGGACAGAACAGACTGGTTAGTTCTACATGCTCTGTGTTGTTATGGATCATCTGTAATGGACATAACAGACAGGTTAGTTCTACATGCTCCGTGTAGTTATGGATCATCTGTAATGGACAGAACAGACTGGTTAGTTCTACATGCTCTGTGTTGTTATGGATCATCTGTAATGGACATAACAGAGAGGTTAGTTCTACATGCTCTGTGTTGTTATGGATCATCTGTAATGGACATAACAGAGAGGTTAGTTCTACATGCTCCGTGTAGTTATGTATCATCTGTAATGGACAGAACAGACAGGTTAGTTCTACATGCTCCGTGTAGTTATGGATCATCTGTAATGGACAGAACAGACAGGTTAGTTCTACATGCTCCATGTAGTTATGGATCATCTGTAATGGACAGAACAGACAGGTTAGTTCTACATGCTCCATGTAGTTATGGATCATATGTAATGGACAGAACAGAGAGGTTAGTTCTACATGCTCCATGTGTTTATGGATCATCTGTAATGGACAGAACAGACAGGTTAGTTCTACATGCTCCATGTAGTTATGGATCATATGTAATGGACAGAACAGAGAGGTTAGTTCTACATGCTCCATGTGTTTATGGATCATCTCTAATGGACAGAACAGAGAGGTTAGTTCTACATGCTCCGTGTAGTTATGGATCATCTGTAATGGACAGAACAGACTGGTTAGTTCTACATGCTCCATGTGGTTATGGATCATCTGTAATGGACAGAACAGACAGGTTAGTTCTACATGCTCCATGTAGTTATGGATCATCTGTAATGGACAGAACAGAGAGGTTAGTTCTACATGCTCTGTGTTGTTGTGGATCATCTGTAATGGACAGAACAGACAGGTTAGTTCTACATGCTCCGTGTAGTTATGTATCATCTGTAATGGACAGAACAGACTGGTTAGTTCTACATGATCCATAACTACACGGAGCATCTGTAATGGACAGAACAGAGAGGTTAGTTCTACATGCTCCATGTAGTTATGTATCATCTGTAATGGACAGAACAGACTGGTTAGTTCTACATGCTCTGTGTTGTTATGGATCATCTGTAATGGACAGAACAGACAGGTTAGTTCTACATGCTCCATGTAGTTATGGATCATCTGTAATGGACAGAACAGACAGGTTAGTTCTACATGCTCCATGTAGTTATGGATCATCTGTAATGGACAGAACAGAGAGGTTAGTTCTACATGCTCCATGTAGTTATGGATCATCTGTAATGGACAGAACAGACAGGTTAGTTCTACATGCTCTGTGTTGTTGTGGATCATCTGTATTGGACAGAACAGAGAGGTTAGTTTTACTTTTGGTACTTGAAATCTTATTCTTAGGAAAACAGTACAGATAGGAAGAGCTCCCTCTTTTCTCCCTTTTCTCTCTCTCTCTCTCTCTTTACCTCTGTGTGTCTTTGATGGAGTGAGTTGAACTCCTTCTTCAGCTCAGACTCTCGCTCTTCCATCCTGCCGACTGAAGGAGAAGAGAAGAAAGAACATCAGTCAGACAGTCAGTCAGATTATCAGTTTGTCAGACAGTCAGTCAGTCAGATTATCAATTTGTCTGTCAGACAGTCAGTCAGTCAGATTATCAATTTGTCAGACAGACAGACAGACAGTCAGTCAGATTATCAGTTTGTCAGACAGACAGTCAGTCAGATTATCAGCTTGTCAGACAGTCAGTCAGTCAGATGATCAGTTTGTCAGACAGTCAGTCAGATGATCAGTTTGTCAGACAGTCAGTCAGTCAGATGATCAGTTTGTCAGACAGACAGTCAGTCAGATGATGAGTTTGTCAGAAAGACAGTCTATCAGATGATCAGTTTGTCAAACAGACAGTCTATCAGATGATCAGTTTGTCAGACAGTCAGTCAGATGATCAGTTTGTCAGACAGTCAGTCAGTCAGATAATCAGTTTGTCAGACAGTCAGTCAGATTATCAGTTTGTCAGACAGACAGTCTATCAGATGATCAGTTTGTCAGACAGTCAGCTGATTAGTTTGTCAGACAGTCTATCAGGTGATCAGTTTGTCAGACAGTCAATCAGATGATCAGTTTGTCAGACAGTCAGCTGATTAGTTTGTCAGACAGACAGTCTATCAGATGATCAGTTTGTCAAACAGACAGTCTATCAGATGATCAGTTTGTCTGACAGTCAGCTGATTAGTTTGTCAGACAGACAGTCAGTCAGATGATCAGTTTGTCAGACAGACAGTCAGTCAGATGATTAGTTTGTCAGACAGACAGTCAGTCAGATGTTCAGTTTGTCAGACAGACAGTCAGTCACATGATCAGTTTGTCAGACAGACAGTCAATCAGATGATCAGTTTGTCAGACAGACAGTCAGATGATTAGTTTGTCAGACAGACAGTCAGTCAGATGTTCAGTTTGTCAGACAGACAGTCAGTCACATGATCAGTTTGTCAGACAGACAGTCAATCAGATGATCGGTTTGTCAGACAGACAGTCTATCAGATGATCAGTTTGTCAAACAGACAGTCAATCAGATGATCAGTTTGTCAGACAGACAGTCAGATGATTAGTGTGTCAGACAGACAGTCAGTCATTCTGACTGACATCATCAGTCTTATCCAACGCCAGTCTAGTCAGCTGTTAAATGAGTAGCTGTTCTTATAAGGAAACACACAGACACAGAGGCTAACCAATGGGAATCATCAGTAACACCATATTGTGACAAAAGGTAAAGCTTCAACGACCACACAAATAGAACTGCTCTGATTTGAACTGCCCACATTTCAACATCAATTGAAAGCAGCCCAAGACGGAAAGATGTGGGACTAACTGTACTCTACTCCCTGTAATGACAATGATCTGCCACTAGGTGTCCTCGCTTCAACAGTAATAAGCCATCAGACACTAGACTGATGTGTGACGCCAATGGGGCGGGGAACTCACAGCACTGAGAGAGGAGGTAATCTCTCTCAAATGATTTTAAATAGGCCCGATTTAAGAGGTGACAAAAACCCCTAATCCTCCCATTAGTCTGTCTGGTTTAGCCTAAAACCTGGCATTGAGCAGCACAACAGCCGGAGCACAGCACAGGGATACTATCAATTACACTGACATTAACACTCTTCAAACGCTGCTGGGACACTGGGGTACTGTTTGAATTGAAAATACTGCTGTGATGTTATGGTAATGTTTGAATTGAAAATGCCATGACTATTCTAGAGGGATTCTGTGTTTGTTTCTGATGTGAAAGAAAAATAAGGGCGGGGTAACTTCATGTGATGAATTGATATGTGCTGTTGATGTATACTGATCAAACAGAGCATCTCCACTCTGTGTCTAGATCAAACAGAGCATCTCCACTCTGTGTCTAGATCAAACAGAGCATCTCCACTCTGTGTCTAGATGAAACAGAGCATCTCCACTCTGTGTCTAGATGAAACAGAGCATCTCCACTCTGTGTCTAGATCAAACAGAGCATCTCCACTCTGTGTCTAGATCAAACAGAGCATCTCCACTCTGTGTCTAGATCAAACAGAGCATCTCCACTCTGTGTCTAGATGAAACAGAGCATCTCCACTCTGTGTCTAGATCAAACAGAGTTGAAGCGGCTATGAGGTTTTCGTGGTGATGTTCTGGTACAGGGATAACCCTAGAATAATCTGTAAAGTCAGATAATTGCGTACTGGGAGAATGATATAACATGGGAACATGGCACCACTACAACAAGGTCAACAGTACCATTTCCATGATGTAGCCTACTGGCACTAGGAACGCATGTCACACAAGGCTGTGGTGGTGGGCCATTTATGATGATGTCATCGGACTGGCAGTGCAGTCCAGTAGTGGGTGCAGCGTGTCGTTATTCATGGGTCTTCATTACAGTATGATCAGATCCTCTTTGGTGGATGAATTCCCTTTGATCAGCATGGCAGGGACCAATGAATTCATTCTATCTGACTGTAGATTACATGATAAGGGCCGCATCCCCATCTCCCTAATTAACATAATCTCCATGTGGTGTTATTGATATTATATCAAGCCATTACACATCTCCTGAATGAGGGACCACTACTCCACATCACATAGAGGAGGACAGGTTGTTCTGACTCCGGATTAGGTAGGCAGGTAGGTAGGTAGGTAGGTAGGTAGGTAGGTAGGTAGATAGGTCTGTCTCCCTGTTTTAGGGCTAATTAGCCAGAGCCATATACTGTATGTGCTATACAACTGCACCCATATACCATGTATACTGTATGTGCTATACAACTGCACCCATATACCATGTATACTGTATGTGCTATACAACTGCACCCATATACCATGTATACTGTATGTGCTATACAACTGCACCCATATACCATGTATACTGTACATGTCTAGCCTGGTGCCTAACCGTCACCACATATGGATGGATTGATTCATCACGTTTTTTAAGAATCGGTGCAGTGTATTACATTAACATGCACATTGTGGTGGAAATACTTCCCAGCCATTCATACGAACCACAGTGACTGTGGCCAGCTATGGGAGGGGCCTTTCTCTCTGCCTGCCCTACAGGCATCCGCAGGACAGCTATGTGGTCCTTCTCTGAGGAGTGGCGAGAGTGGGTATGATGTAGACCGAGTTAGTGTGTTTAGAACGTTGGCTCACTCTGTTGGGTGGACTGGGTGAGAGGAAGAACTGCATCTACGCAATATTCTGTTTCTTTTGACAAAAGACAATGAACGCCATTGTCAAAGAAACCAAGAGTTGTGTGTGTAGATCAGGGTTAGGGTCAATTCCATTTTAATTCCAGGCAATTCAGAAAGTAAACCAAAATCCAATTTTCATAAGTGAAAAGCATTGAAAATAATTGGAATTTCAGTGTACTTCCAGAATTTACTGGAATTGACCACAACCCTGCTGCAGATACACACCATGTCTAAACAGCAGTCTAGTGTAGCATTGTCCTGCAAAGTAACCACGGATCTGAAAGTCCAATCATCTTCTCCTTTCATACAAGCTTCCCAATTGAAGTAGGAGGGCAAGTAAGAGAAGATGCCTGCTGTTCAAGACTATCCACAGATTAGCTTGTGGGCTACTCTACACAGAGTAGCTGTGGACTACTCTACACAGAGTAGCTGTGGACTACTCTACACAGAGTAGCTGTGGACTACTCTACACAGAGTAGCTGTGGACTACTCTACACAGAGTAGCTGTGGACTCTGCCCTGGTTGGAGAACGCCTGTCTGGAACAGCATCATGACCCATGAATTATTCACCACAGACTGGGAGTGGCAGCAGCCAGGGCAGCGTGCTCTACAGATGGTTAACTACACAGATGGGACTCGTGACTGTTTATACACACAGGGCGTGTGCCGTTACAATCTGCATTTCCCAGTCCTGGATTGCCAGTCTGTTTCTGCTTTAGCAATTGTTTAGCATGACAACAATAAAGGAAATGGCTGAAGCAGGAACTGGCAGTCAGATTGGCATTTTCCTAAGACTGAAGAACAACAGCAGTATGTCAGTTTATGAAGCTGTGGTTCTCTCCTCCTCAATACGTCATTGCTAACAGAGGTTTGAGCTATCACATCAGACTGTGGATGCTTGTGTTCCCTAAAGGATGTGGTGCCTGGCTGCCACTTAAAGAGGATGGGAGTAACAGTAATCCTGTAATCCCATTACTGTTACCCAAAAAGAGTGTGTGTGTGTGTGTGTGTGTGTGTGTGTGTGTGTGTGTGTGTGTGTGTGTGTGTGTGTGTGTGTGTGTGTGTGTGTGTGTGTGTGTGTGTGTGTGTGTGTGTGTGTGTGTGTGTGTGTGTGTGTGTGTGTGTGTGTGTGTGTGTGTGTGTGTGTGTGTGTGTGTGTGGAAATACATTTGCACTGGGCTCCATGGAGATGCTATATATGGACTGCTGTGTGCAAAATGGTAGGCATACCAATGATGTGAAATGCATGTATGTAGGTGTGTGGGTGGGTGGGTAATGTATGTGTGGATTCAGTGTGAGAGGGAGAGAGGAGAAAGAGGAGAACCACCTCCTTGCCCCTACCAAATCACTCCGTTGTCACGTGTTGCTGACGAAACTCTGAGGGTGACTTCCAGAGAGTGACGAGGGGATCAATAAACCCATCATCGTCAGGACACACTCCTGACTTGAATGATGCAATTCATGTTCCACTTTTAAATAATAAAACAAGCATGAATTTCAAGTGAACAAATCCACCCTGTCGTTTTACAAAATCTAAACCTCAGCAACAGTTAAACATTTAATTTGGGAGGTATTTCATCTTTTACATGTGTCAAGTCTCGACATTAGACATAAACAAATGCATAAGGCACGTCTCTCCATTCTTTTGTGTGAAATTGGGCAAACTCAAAAATAACGCAGTGCTTTATGGGATTGAACTTTGCTATGGAGCAGGCAGTGTTGCAGGCTCAGTCGAAGTGCCTACCGGAGGGGCTAATAAGCCCCTACACACCCTCGATAGTTTTCACTCACTCGGCTCTGGGACACTTGTGCAAATGGCGGAGGTGCGTGTGAACGTGCAAGTGAGGGTAAGGGGAGGGTAAGGGGTTGATTTGGGATTCAGCCTATGTGTGTGTGTGTGTGTGTGTGTGTGTGTGTGTGTGTGTGTGTGTGTAAACTTACTTTGGTCTGCGTAGTTCTTGATCTTGAGTTCCAGCTGGCGGGAGTGGGACTCCATTCTGCCCACATGGTTCTGAAGGTCCTTCTTCTCCTGCTCCTGACTGTCCTCAAACTCCATGAACTTCTGCTCAGAGACACACAGAGGACTCTCAGTAACTCTCTCTCGTCAGTGACATATATACACACACACACACCACTCTCTCACACCACACACACACACCACACATTGCGTAATACAGTTTAAAAGAGACACTGCGAATATAGAAAGCAGAATTATTATTTGACCAAATACAGGACCCCCCTGTACGTTATGCAGAGGGGTACATGTGTATCTACTGCCACAACATAGTCTAGACTACACTCTAAGAAGCAGGGATGTCTACTACTACGTTACACTCCCACAGGATAGAGAGGATCTGGAAGTCTTCTGTTCACCCAGAAATGCAGGTCCCCTCCCCTCCCACATCCTCCTGGTGTGTCAGAGAAGTGTGTCCTGGACAGAAAGCCAGTGTGTGTGTGTGTGTGTTTCCACATCCTGCCAGCTGTAATCCTTTACTCTAGCCTGCTCTTCAGTCCTCTCCTTTCTTCTTTTCTGTTTTCACATTTATAGATGCATTGAAATTAGAGCTACCTACAGTACATCAGATAATTCTATTTTTTCATCATTAAACAAAGCCATGACATTCTATACAATACATTTCTACCTGTAACGTTCAACACAGCAAGAAAGGCCGCAGCTAATCATCTGGCCACCATACTGTATTATCCAGGCCTTCTGTGCTCCTCTCCCCTAGAAGAACAAACCAGGGAGCGCAGAGCCGCTGGAAAACGTGTGGCAAGACAGCCTTTCCCCCAGTACTTCAATCTGGTGTGAATACAGCGGCATTGAACACGTTTACCAGACAAATTCAATAGTTCACGTCATAGAAAAACATTTTGCAACAGAAAAGAAAGCAGGCATTTCTTATTGGACAAGTTGACATAGTACCTCCCCCAATTTCAGCCCGTTTACATGTTTTAGTGAATAACACCCTGTCCCTGGGATTTCACATGGTAACCCCCATGCTCGCTGTGACAGGTGGATTCACTTGTCAGTCACAGTGGTCTCCTAGCTACAGCCTACAGAGCCTAATCAACCACGCCTCTCAGCAACTCTTTTTGGTTGCACCAGCACATCGTTTTTTGACTCTGCACTTGGTTTATTTCTTCGCTCACGCTCCTCTCCAGTGTGGAATCCTGGAGCAATCTGACTTTGTGGTCGTGTTATCTAGTGGAAACCCTCCTCATGAGTGAACACACATTTTCATGGAAAACAAGGCATGTGTGAATAAAAGCAGTTAATAAAAGCAGTTTAGTCATCTAAAACGATCTAGAATGATCCAATCTATAGCTAGCTAGCTAGCTAACAAAATTACTAACGTTAGCTTTAGAGTAGCCTAACATTAGCTAGCTAGGTTGATGCAATCATGCAGCCAGCAACTAACATTATGATTTAGACTCACTGAATAAATGTGTTTGGCACAGGATAAAGAAGATGAAACGATCTGCTGCTGCTACCCAGGACAATGGATACGGAAGTTCCTGGAAAGGTTAGTCAGACAGTTTGTTAGTCCAGTAATGTTCATTGGCATATTATTTTATTTGCACAGCTGGTGATTATTCACAAAGGTTTGTGTTGCAAATTTCCCTGTCTTAAAAGTAAAAAACATACAAATTCCACCACAAAGCAGTCTACAGACAATATGACCACACATTAGCTAGCGCATAGTGACACCTACTGATATGAACTGGTAATGCAGGTTTGGTTAGAATAGAGTGCAACAGAATGAGTAGCATTCAATAAAATCTACTTCATGAAAAGGGGTATATTATTTTCAATTAAAATGTTGAAAGTAGTTGATTTAATAATTGAATATATGGATTTGACAGGCAATCAGTTCCTACAGTGAGCACCAGGGAACCAACCTATGCTGGGAAGGATGGACACAATAAAGAGGAAAGGAGAGAGGAGATGATGCATATGAGGAATCACAGCATGGAACATTCCATATCCCCATGATTCATAACACCCCTCATCGGGACTCTGGTTAATGCAGTTCAACAGTTAGTTTGCATCCCAAATGGCAACTTATTCCCTATGTAGTGCGCCAAATGGGCCCTTAGGGCTCTGGTCAAAAGTAGTGTACTATATAGGAAATAGGATGCCATTTGGGACACGGACTGCCCTGTCATCATCTCCACTCTCCACTGCAACACTTTAGTTATCTAATGTTGCTCTTCTGAACGAGGCCCCTTGGCCTACCCAGAGATACTTCTTGAACCGATGGTTAAAATTGCATCATTTGTTTTGGAGTACTACCCGTGTCAGTTTGTGTCATCTGAAATGTTGGTGTTTCATTGACCGTCTCATGTCCCAACAAGGTGTTGTTGGAAGCAGTGTAGTGAGTCTAGGCAAGCAGAGTCTTGAAGGGTGAAATATGTTTTCACTGTCCATGGTCGAGAACATCTCAACTCAGCAAAAAAAAGAAACGTCCTCTCACTGTCAACTGTGTTCATTTTCAACAAACTTAACATGTGTAAATATTTGTATGAACATAACAAGATTCAACAACTGAGACATAAAATGAACAAGTTCCACAGACATGTGACTAACAGAAATTGAATAATGTGTCCCTGAACAAAGGGGGGGGTCAAAATCAAAAGTGACAGTCAGTATCTGGTGTGGCCACCAGCTGTATTAAATACTGCAGTGCATCTCCTCCTCGTGGGCTGCACCAGATTTGCCAGTTCTTGCTGTGAGATGTTACCCCACTCTTCCACCAAGGCACCTGCAAGTTCCCGGACATTTCTGGGGGGAATGGTCCATGTCCTCACCCTCCGATCCAACAGGTCCCAGACGTGCTCAGTGGGATTGAGATCCGGGCTCTTAGCTGGCCATGGCAGAACACTGACATTCCTGTCTTGCAGGAAATCACGCACAGAACGAGCAGTACGGCTGGTGGCATTGTCATGCTGGAGGGTCATGTCAGGATGAGCCTGCAGGAAGGGTACCACATGAGGGAGGAGGATGTCTTTCCTGTAACGCACAGCGTTGAGATTGTCTGCAATGACAACAAGCTCAGTCCGATGATGCTGTGACACACCGCCCCAGACCATGACGGACACTCCACCTCCAAATCGATCCCGCTCCAGAGTACAGGCCCCGGTGTAATGGTGTAACGCTCATTCCTTCAACGATAAATGCGAATCCAACCATCACCCCTGGTTTGAACAAAACCGCGACTCGTCAGTGAAGAGCACTTTTTGCCAGTCCTGTCTGGTCCAGCGATGGTGGGTTTGTGCCCATAGGTGACGTTGTTGCCTGTGATGTCTGGTGAGGACCTGCCTTACAACAGGCCTACAAGCCCTCAGTCCAGCCTCTCTCAGCCTATTGCAGACAGTCTGAGCACTGATGGAGGGATTGTGCGTTCCTGGTGTAACTCGGGCAGTTGTTGTTGCCATCCTGTACCTGTCCCGCAGGTGTGATGTCTGGATGTACCGATCCTGTGCAGGTGTTGTTACACATGGTCTGCCACTGCGAGGACGATCAGCTGTCCGTCCTGTCTCCCTGTAGCGCTGTCTTAGGCATCTCACAGTACAGACATTGCAATTTATTGCCCTGGCCACATCTGCAGTTCTCATGCCTCCTTGCAGCATGCTTAAAGCACATTCACGCAGATGAGCAGGGACCCTGGGCATCTTTCTTTTGGTGTTTTTCAGAGTCAGTAGAAAGGCCTCTGTAGTGTCCTAAGTTTTCATAACTGTGACCTTAATTGCCTACCATCCGTAAGCTGTTAGTGTCTTAACGACCGTTCCACAGGTGGGAAACAGTGTTAAACCCTTTACAATGAAGATCTGTAAAGTTATTTTGATTTTTATGAATTATCTTTGAAAGACAGGGTCCTGAAAAAGGGAAGATAATTTTTTTGCTGGGTTTATATGTGATGCATTGTAGGTAAATGGTGACTGACTAATTTACAAATAATAATGAGTAGGCCTAGTTACATATGATGCAAGGTGAATTGTAGATGAGTCAGTCACTACTCTGATGAACAAGCCTTGGCTGTGTCTTTGCTTCACTAGGCTGGCCAGCCATCATAATAACAACATTGTTAGACAACAACACAAGGTTAGTGGTTTTATAACTTACACATAAAAAAACTGTTACAAAGTCTACTGTGTATAGTGTTAAATGTAACCCTGCCTTACATAAAGCTTACAGAATTAATTGCAGAAGAGCATCTTTAATCAGATGACATAAAATGTAAACTTTCTACATTGAAACCTTTCTGTATTTATTTTTCAAAGTACACTGCTTAACATTGTGTGTGTGTAGAGTGTAATTAATATTTAAGGTCATTGTAACCATACTTTGCATAACGCTCAGCCCTGCTTTAGTAGTTCACTAAACTACAGACTATGTTGTCCACTGAAGTTGTTGTCTCTGGCTCTTTTGATATTATATTCAGAATGAATAACAACAAGGTTTGTGATAGTGTCACGACTTCGGCGTCGCCGGTCTTCTAGCCATCATCGATCCACTTTAATTTTCCTTTTGTTTTGTCTTGTCTTCCCAAACACCTGGTCTAATTTCCCTCATTACATGTTATGTATTTAACCCTCTGTTCCCCCCATGTCTTTGTGCGGAAATGTTTATTGTAAGTGCATGTGCACGTTTTCTCTGGTGCGCGACGGGTTTTGTACTCATTTGTTTGTTGTTCTGGTTTCCGGGGGTTTTTATGAATAAAACTGCTCCGTTGATTACCCAGTTTTGCTCTCCTGCGCCTGACTTCCCGCCAGTTACACACTCCCTTACAGATAGTTTGAGCCATTTTAGGTCAAGATTGTTTTCAATTCACATGACCAGACAATTAAAACCACAGGCCTATAGTCATAGCACAGATGAAAAGGGAAGCTGTGTATAATAAGAATATTTTGACATAGCCTGTGAATAGGACCCAGAGTTTTACCTGACCAGGTCATGATCAGGAAAAACTCCAGGCCCCAGAAGAGACACAGACTAATTTTGCCACACCACTTTTGAACCGGTGGTGCCACCTCTGAGGGAGCGGCCATTGTTTGCATCCATGTAGATTCATAACATCGGTTACGGATGAAGTATTACTTGCCACATGTCTGTAAAGTGTCAGTTTATAACCACACCTTAGGGATGAATGTCGAACTGGAGTGAAACCTACTTACGCTCACTCACATTTATATAAACAGTCAAACAGTGTATCAATAATTTGTACAAAGGGAACTGCGTGATAAACTACTATATCATGGAGACTTTACTCCTCATAGTGGTGAAGATGCACATACCCAAACACCCTTTTTATTTTTACAGGTTTGTGTTTTCGATTTGAGCGATCTGTTAAATAACGACAACAGAATCAATACGTGGCAGAGTGGCCTATAAAAGCTGAAGAACACACGCACATCCAGGTACTTTTGCCTGATGAAGACCTAAGGGTGGAAACGTTGTTATAATAACATCACTTAGGAACATGAGCAGCAATGTGGCATTTCCTTTTTATATTTCAGAGTGGCCTATAAGACATTAGGGGAACAGATGTTGCTCTTTATTTTCTCCTGGATAAAATCCAAGAGGGTTTGACAAACCATTCCCTTGGAAACAGAGTAGGTCAATATTGAGTAAAATGGGGAAGGTTTATGGTGCAACACCAGGCCCAAGAGTACGTAATAGAAGCCAAGGCACAGGGAAGTCGCTCCATCTCATTGAGCCCTGGCCATCACAAAGAATCACATGACCTAGAAATCATAACCCACACAGCCTACAATACGAAAACCTCGGTCCCCACCCCCCCTCCTCCTCATCTGCATCTTTTCTGGGGAACACAGGGCTTCCTGGGATTAAGAAACCCAAGGCGGGCTGGAGTGTGTGTGTGTGTGTCTCACTGTCTCTGTCACAGCCTGGACAGAGCGGAGGGGCCTAAAACAGCACCACACGCTGAGTGTAGAAATAGGCATTGCAATTTACAGAGAGACAGACGGTCTGAATCACATCCAATTCTCCTTCACTAAGACTCAGGGCCAGGCAGCAAAAGGTCCACCAAACACACACACACATGGACACAAACCAAAACACACACAGAAATAGGTCAAACCAGACTGGGCAGTGCAGCAAGTGAAGCCGAACTGCACAGCCCAGTCTGGTTTGTGTCCGTGTGTGTGTGTTTGGTGGACCTATTGCTGCCTGGCCCTGAGTCTTAGTGAAGGAGAATTGGATGTGATTCAGACCGTCTGTCTCTCTGTAGTCCCAGTCTCGGAGTCTTGGATGAAGTTGTCTGTAACCACTGATCAAAGCTCAGTTTTGTTATTTTAACCCCAAATGGCTGAGGTAAAAATTGTGGTAGGATGAGCTGATCCTAGGTCTGCTGTAGGGGTAAGGCAACCTTTAGCTCTATGGTGATCGTTCTGCCCACTGAGGTAGGGTCATGACTGTGTATGGGCCTGGATAGATGCTAAGTTCCTCTTCTATTTCTTTACCTTTACTAGAGGAGCTTAATATGTTACCTTTACTAGAGGGAGGAGCTTAATATGTTATATTTACTAGAGGGAGGAGCTTAAGACACTATTTTTTCATTTAACCTTTATTTAACAAGGCAAGTCAGTTAAAACTTCTTATGGCTGGGGGCAGTATTGAGTAGCTTGGATGAAAAAGGTGCCCAGAGTAAACTGCCTCCTACTCAGTCCCAGATGCTAATATATGCATATTATTAGTAGTATTGGATAGAAAAGACTCTGAAGTTTGAATGATGTCTGTGAGTATAACAGAACTCAAATGGCAGACAAAAACCTGAGAAAAAATCCAACCAGGAAGTGGGAAATCTGAGGTTGGTCGATTTTCAACTCAGCCCCTATTGAACTTACAGTGGGATATTGGTCCTTTTGCACTTCCTACGGCTTCCACTAGATGTCAACAGTCTTTAGAAACTTGTTTGATGCCTCTACTATAAAGGAGGGGGAAATGAGAGCTCTTTGAGCCAGGTGTCTGGCAGAGTGCCAAGACCTGAAAATGCGTGTTCACGTGAGAGTTAGCTTGAGTTCCATTGCTCTTCTACAGACAATGGAATTGTCCGGTTGGAACATAATTGAAGATTTATGTTAAAAACATCCTAAAGATTGATTCCATACATCGTTTGACAAGTTTCTACGGGCTGTGACAAAAAAAAAATACTTTTCGTCTGCTTTGTTTGCTCGCGCGTCATGGATTTGGATTACTGGGAGAACAACAAGGAGGTATTTAGACATAAATAATGAACTTTATCGAACAAATCAAACATTTATTGTGGAACTGGGATTCCTGGGAGTGCATTCTGATGAAGATCATCAAAGGTAAGTGAATATTTATAATGCTATTTCTGATTTATGTTGACTACAAAAGATGGTGGATATCTGTTTGGCTTGTTGTCTTGTCTTAGCGCTCTACTCAGATTATTGCATGGTGTGCTTTTTCGGGAAAGCTTTTTTGAAATCTGACACAGCGGTTGCATTAAGGAAAAGTTAATCTAAAGTTCCATGTATAATACTTGTATTTTCATCAACATTTATATGATGAGTATTTCTGTAAATTGATGTGGCTCTCTGCAAAATCACCCGATGTTTTGGAACTACTGAATATAACGCGCCAATGTAAACTCAGATTTTTGGATATAAATATGAACTTTATCGAACAAAAAATACATGTATTGTGTAACATGAAGTCCCATGAGTGTCATCTGATGAAGATCATCAAAGGTTAGTGATTCATTTTATCTCTATTTCTTCTTTTTGTGACTCCTCTCTTTGGCTGGAAAAATGGCTGTCTTTTTCTGTGACTTGGCGGTGACCTAACATAATCGTTTGTGGTGCTTTCGCTGTAAATCGTTTTTGAAATCGGACACTGTGGTGGGGATTAACAACAAGAGTACCTTTAAAATGGTATAAGATACTTGTATGTCTGAGGAATTTTAATTATGAGATTTCTGTTGTTTTGAATTTGACGCCCTGTACTTTCACTGGCTGTTGTCATATCAGCCAGTGAAAGTGCTGTCAGCCCAAAGAAGTTAAGAACAAATTCTTACTTACAATGACAGCTTAGGAACAGTGGGTTAACTGTGTTGTTCAGGGGTAGGGATTTGATCTAGCAACCTTTCAGTTACAGGTCCAACGCTCTAACCACTAGGCTACTTGACTCTATCCACTACGCTACCTGCATCTAACCACTAGGCTTCCTGCCGCCCAGACGCATATCCAAAGCAGTTGAAACGATGCAGACTGACGGATGGAACTGACAGAAGGAACTTTATTCTCACAGTATTATACACTCCGGATTATTTTATATTTTTACATATTTGAATAGCAATGTCATGATTACATTCAGGATGATACAGTGAGAAAAGGTGTGATTGCAGATATAGCATGAAAGCCCTTCATACTGCAAGTGCCAGTAAAACCCAGTTATGTTTGATCTCCCCTCCTCTTCTCCACTCGCTTGTCCTGTCCTCTTAATTCTGTTCTGTCCTTTCTCACCTCATCCTCTCCTCCTCTCTCCATCCGATGAGCAGTCATGATAAACTGCTGAGTCACTAAACCTGCTGCTTCTGAGGCAGAATACAGCATCTTCTGTGTGTGTGTGTGTGTGTGTGTGTGTGTGTGTGTGTGTGTGTGTGTGTGTGTGCGTGCGCGTGTCCAATGTACCTTGCTCGATTAGGAATGTTTGTCTCTATAACATGAGTCCTGATTCACCCTTCTCATAAATGTAAGTGTGTAACTACTCATTCATAAACAGTTAAGGGTTTTTCCTAGACTACAATAGGTAAGTGCTGCCCACTTATGGACGCTGTATAATAGCCTGGCTGTATTTGTCTATACTCTTGTCTGATTACTGATGCTTTAGTTTAGAGCAGTGGTCACCAACCTTTACTGATGCAAGATCACTTTGAGTCTAAATGCAATCCGGGATCTACCGCTCAGATTTTGTTTTAAACCTAAACCTATGCAACATTAACCAATTAAAAACAGTTCTGTAGCAATGAGGTTTGTGCAGTAGACTATAGGCCCAATACATCATCACTGCATGTTGGCTATGCTTGAATTGCCCTGCCAAAGTTGTTCTTCTCAGACCATTTTGAAATTATATTAAAACATTTTAGGTATATGATCACACTGGTAATAGAACATTTGTTGGTATTACTTGCAAGGCACTGAGCATAATCATTTGCATTTATTTACTGGGACTGATGGTCTGCATCTGATGGTCAGTCAGAGGAGGGCGCAGCGGTGAAGCTGCCTCTCACCTGACTTACTTAAAGTCTGCATTAAAGTGTCTGTACTATAATAGGCGTGGCAAAAACAAATGTAGACATTGATAAATGCATTTCTATAGCTTCCAAAATGGTTGTTTTTTTTTTACAATTGATAAGTACCAAGATGACTGCTAGGTGGCTTAAATACAGCACCCCCTGTCAGTCATCCAGGGTTAATACACATCATTGGTCTAGACAGGGGCAAATGGCTATGAGAGCAGAACACAGGTGGGATGTTTCTGATGACATGACTGGATTTACCGCGACAGGAAGACTGTTCTCCCAGTGTCTCTGTCTATCTTTGGAGAAGAAACAATGTACTAAAGATATTTGCATGCAAAGTGATAGGAGGCTGACAGCTGTTTCTGTCAACTACAATAGCCAAGCAGGCAAACAGTCTGACAAAAAAGGATGGATGGTTGAATGTAACTGGGGGCTACGTCCTCTCATGGCAACATCAAAAGCGCACCTATAAACTTGGAGGAGAAAAACATCTAGGTCTCGGGCATTCTGTGTGTGTTAGTGCATGATGATGAAATTGAGGCTACTGTGAATCAATCCACCATGGATGGGTAGGCTACTGTTAGCATGATGCTAAACTAATCACACAGTTACTCCTCTAACTGGGAAGCAGATATTACGAACGTGGCTCTCCTTGCACAATAAGATTATTAGCCTCGTGGGTATCCCTTGTTGACAACGTTGCACCACGTGCATGTTCTACACTACACATAGACATCGGTAGGGATGCTTTGGTGATGAAAAACACTGGCTTGCGTGGCCTTGCAGCGAGAGGCAGCGTTTAAAATCCGCTGTCAATGTCCTCCATCTCACTCCCTCTCTCCGTCTTTCGCTGCCCGGACTCACCTCCTCTGCGTGTTTCCTCAGCGCTTTCTCCCGTTCATACTGCGTGATGAGCTGTTCGTTGTCCTCCTTTAACAGTTCTAGCTCCACTTCATGCTCCTGGTTTTCCGCGAACACCGAATCCAGGTTCTCCAGCACAGCCACGACGAGCGGCATCAGTTCTTTCACCACATCTTCGTCGTATTTTCCTATCAGTTTCTCGAACTCGCGGTAGATGGAGTTGGCCAGGCCCGATACCCGCTCCGACATCATAGCCGATGTCCCCGGGTCGTCCTGGTACACTACTCCGTCTTCCAACTCCATTTTCTTCCCTTCCTTGAACAAATGGGTCCTGTGAATAGGATTTACACTTACCCCGCCACTATGAATTCCGTTATTTTCTTTAAGAAAATCGAATGTGTATTCCCTTTAAAAGCTTGAATTGAAATGGCAATATCCGTGTAATTGTCCCTCACTGGAAGCGTTCGATATACGTGGATACTTTTTTTCCTCCGGTTCCGTTCTCTCACAACAGAGGTGCGTTCAGTTCACTTGAACGTTTGCTACGTTGCAGAACTGTTTGTACTGAACGACACGTTTTCAAAAACGTTTTCGTACGTTCTTGAACAGACTGAGGTACGTTTGCTCCCGTTTGGTAGGTGTGGTGAGGTGTGACTTGAAGCAACGAGTGGCGTATTTAAAGGGCGGTGGCCATGCTTACAGCGTTCCCGCAACCGTTATTATTATACATCAGTTTCCCCAACCCACAACCTCCACGTTATTCAACTGGTCGCTCAGTACCGTTTCCGTTCAATTGAACGTTCCAGAACGTAAAAACTTCCTGAATGCAGCCCAGCTGAGTATCACGTGGTGACGTCATATTTTAACGTGGACAATGTAGTTTTACCGAATATTTGTAGCCTACAATGTTAAGCCTAGGGCTAGTCATATGATTTAGTCAAACACATTATAGTAATACCATAGTAATACGACAGTATACTGTTAATAAAGGCATCTTTATTTAAATTCCATTGTCCTCAAAATACTTTAAGATCCTGCTCTAATAACGATTACATTTTAGTTATTTAGCAGATGCTCTTATCCAGAGCGATTTACAGTTAGTGCATTGATCTTAAGATAGCTATCAGTCATGGTAAGTAAAGTTTTCCTCAATAAAGTAGCTAAATAATAAATAAATAAAATATAAAAATAATATATGCAATAAATAACATATTTCTTCAATAAATTATACATTGTATTTGTAACCCACTATCTCACAAACCCAAAGACCTAAACAACAGACTAAAACAAACCAACAGAAAAAACAAGTGGCAAAATTGTCCTACTCAAGAGGGATCATGGTTGTCAGTTATAAGCAAACACTGTGAAAGGAAAGCTATAATAAGACAGGAAGAAGTAGCCTACACTATTCTGTGGGGTTTTATGTGGCTGTATGACAGACTCGCTTGTATTATGATTCAGTGTAGGCTAGTATAGGCTAGTGACTCTGGATAATGTATGCATGCCTCAGTTGCTTCAGTGTTGTAGTAGCCTACTCAAGTCCGGCCTAGGAGTGTCTCGGTCTTGTCTTGGTGTCAGATACATTTTTACTCCTAATTTCTTGCCGAGACCAACCAATACCAGGGGAGTGAAAAACTCATACTTATCAGATCCCATAAAACCGCTTTGCCAGCCCAAATAGCCACACTCCTTTCATGACACATTAATATATTATAGACTATTTTCTGGTCTTCCTACTGTACTCTTAACATTACTGTCCTTTACTTTAATTGAAAAATATCCTAAAACTTTGTAGTGCTCCTCATCATTTCCTTGATGAGTGGGGATCATTGTTTGAAAGTTGCTCGCTCACTATTAGTAAGGGGAGTACTTGCTCAGATAGATGTTTTTCAGGTCTTTCTTCACCAATGGACAGGCGTCATTCACTCTGGTGAGAATAACCGTTTGGGGAATCCCTGCCAGAGCAAACTGATTTAATCCAGCAGTCCTTTTTCTCTCCGGGCAATGCGATGACGCTCCTACTCAAAGACATAGTACACCTATAATACTATTAGTTTGTGTAGCCATCAAAATAATAGCAATGTACAGTAATTTTCTGACCTGGGTTGAAATATATGTGTATTTTATAATTTTCTATGTAAATACATATTTTCTGTGTATTTGAGTATTTTCAAATAATGTGGCCCAAATCAACTACTTCTATTGGAAGTATTTGAACGTTTTTTCAAATGATTGCGTAACACTTCATTTTAAGGGTCATTCTTACAGTGTGATTGCTGTAATAAGGACTTATTACAGTGTAATTCATTACAAGTATTGTAATGAATTGTGATAATTCATAGTTACACTGTAATAACAACATGTAACTGGTGGTAATTGCAGTCTGTAATTACAGAGGTGTAACAACTAATGCTTGTTCCCATGCTTGTTTCAAATGTTAAAGTTTTCGATAGCATCCCAACGCACCATTTTAGTCAGTGCTATCCAGGATTCCTTGGGACATCCTTTACCCTAACCTTTACCCATACACTTACCCTTACCTTATACTTTGAAAGTATTTTCAAATACTTATTTCCAAATAGATTATTTCAAATACCAACCAGACCTGGTTCCAATTTTTTATTTATTTCACCTTTATTTAACCAGGTAGGCAAGTTGAGAAGTTCTCATTTACAATTGGAATGCATGGGAGTATATAAGTGTATTTGTATTTTTTCAAATACATGCAAATACTTTCCAAGTGTATTTCCAAATACTGTATATTCCAATATTCAACTACTTGTACTTTCAAATAAAATATATCAAAATACTGACTTCCAAATGACTTTTGAAATACCCTAAATAGTATTTGAACACAGGTCTGACACTAAAATTTGCACTCTCACCCATATCAGCGGCTCCTACTCTGATGTTCCTCATCTTCTGGATGACACCAATCAAGACAGCCATTTTATCAGCTGATATGACACTGACCAGACAGTGAACTCTGTCCTCAGAACTGTGGGTATTTATGTAGCCAGGATCCTCTTCTGATAATGGTGATATGGGACTAAACTAGCCAAGAGTGAAATTTAAAAAATGTGTTTAATCAATACTGACTAACTGACTGTATCAGAGATTCCTTGTTGGTGATATAGTGTTTCGCTTTGTTTACTTTACCTTGTGGCCCTCTTTTACATGGCTCTTTAGGGCCTTGATGATGTCAACCTTATGCACACCTTTGACACTTTCTCCAGACACATTACATCATTGAACACCAATGGGAAATAGATTCCATGTTTTTCTTTTTTAGATTTTGTGGGTTTCGTACTATAAAATAGGATGTGCATTTCTAATGAATTATACAATTTGAGTATGCAGTAATAATTAAAATAAAATGGTTGACATTCACATCCATTTGCTTTAATATGTTATGGTTTCACTCAATGGGTTTCATATAACACTTGCTTATAACTTACTTAACTAACTTACTTTTCTGGTAATGCTTTCACCTGCAGCAGCGAAGTTGGCCAAGGTGATACTCGTAATGTGACCCTGAAACACACAATTGATGGAGTTGATGAAGCTGGATTTTCCCGCTCCAGCTGGTCCATGGAGGAGGATTCTGATAGTCTTCACTTGAGGGTTTCCAGGCACATAGTCTTTCAGTTTCTGCAGCATTTCCACTTCCTGACTGTCAGAGGGCAGTAGAGGACAGGTTTAGAGAGGTAGACTCAGCGATACATATCATCTCACAGCAGGCTTACAGAAAACAAAAACAAAATTCTAATCTTCCAAGACTGCCACATCATTTGGGTGATTTGTAATCTGTTGTTTTGTTGTTTTGACTTGTTTGTCGCACCACTTTGCATGATGCTGTCACATCACGGAGTGTACCTTTAAGTCAATAAAAAAGCAATGGTCTTGGAATGATGCCATTTACTTTATCGGAAGGAAAAGCAGCCAACAAGTGCTCAGCATATGTGGGAACTCCTTCAAGACTGTTGGAAAAGCATGCTTTTGAGGTTGGGGGATTGTGGAGGCCTGGTCATCTGATGCAGCACTCCATCCCTCTCCTTCTTGGTAAAATTGCACTGTGTGTTGAAAAAACAAATGAAGCTGGTTTAGAGAATGCCAAGAGTGTGCAAAGCTGTCATCAAGGCAAAGGGTGGCTATTTGAAGAATATAAAATATAAAATATATTTTGATTTGTTTAACACTTTTTGGGTTACTTCATGATTCCAAGTGTTATTTCATAGTTTTGATGTCTTCAATATTATTCTACAATGTAGAAAATAGTAAAAATAAAGAGAAACCCTTGAATGAGTAGGTGTTCTAAAACCTTTGACCGGTCGTGTATGTTGAAATAAATGCAATCAACATACTATAACATACTATTAACTACTATGATCTTAGATCAAATAGCTCTTCCTTATGTGTCATTAAACAGTTTTTCTGTTTATTTGTTAGTTTCTTATTTTGATACTGCTACAAATAAGTATTGTGTGTGGGCTAATAAGGGAGGCATAAAATCCTGTGCCGAGCTGCTATGACGCACACGACACATAAGACTGAGTTCAACCGAAACAGTAGAAACACCAGAGTGATTAGATATCTATCAAAAACGAGTCGATCACATACTGTAGGTACAAACACACTACAACTTGTAATGAATAGTCAGGGAGAAAAAGGTATAGATTCACACGCAGAGCGTGGCAGGTGTTTATTCCGGGAATTGTGGTCACAGGCAGGCAATGGTCATACACAAGTAGGCAAACACGCAGGTGAATCAAAACTAGAACTGAAGGCTATAACTGGTTCTCACAAACGAGCCAGGAAAAGGCTTAGTTAGTAGAGTCAAAAATAACAATACCTCACAAAGGCACAAACAGAATGAACTGAACTAAATAAGGAGCTGATGAGACCAGGTGAGTAACTAACACAGGTGAAATCAATGAACAAAAATTAAAGACAGGGCTACATTCAGGAACGCAAAGAAACAGGGCTACGTTCAAGAACACAACAAAACAGAATACAAGGTTGACTAAGAAAATAAGTACAGAACCTTACACAACTAACCTATAGAAGGCAAAGGTGATGCAGGTGATATAAACAGCAACATCTCTTCAAAGACAAAGTCCAATGTAATTGCTGTACATAACACAGACTACCCACCCACACATAGACAAGTCTCTTACTTATACTTTCACTTATGATATTGGTGCATTTTATTTAGCTGAGATTTTTTACACAGGTCTTCTCAGACTATGTGAGTGTAGTGTACAAAATGCTTCAAATGATGCAAAACATATTATAATCACACTTTAAGATTTTTACTTGAAAACTACTGCTGATGCACAATTTGTTGGCTGCATATCAACTAGACTAATAATAACAACACTAAAATGACCCTTAAAAATATGTGGTTAAACACCCAACTGTATAAAAAATAAGTAACTAAATTATATTATGTATGCCTAATGTCTGAATGTAACATACATCATTTTTTTCATTTTCCGGATTGTGTACAGATCCTTGCGACATGGGGCCTGAAACATGAGGCGATGACGGCGGATGAATGTCACGACAATGGGCCTCAGGATCTCATCACGGTATCTCTGTGCATTCAAATTGCCATCGATAAAATGCAATTGTGTTCATTGTCCGTAGTTTATGTCTGCCCATACCATAACCCCATCGCCACCATGGGGCACTCCGTTCACAACATTGACATCAGCAAACCGCTCGCCCACACGAAGCCATGCTCGCTGTCTGCCATCTGCCCGGTACAGATGAAACCGGGATTCATCAGTGAAGAGCACAATTCTCCAGCGTGCCAGGGGCCATCGAAGGTGTGCATTTTCACACTGAAGTCGGTTACAATGCCGAACTTCAGTCAGGTCAAGACCCTGAAGACGGTTTCTGTCAGTTTGTGCATAAATTCCTTGGTTGTGCAAACCCACAGTTTCATCAGCTGTCCGGGTGGCTGGTCTCAGAGGATCCTGCAGGTGAATAAGCCGGATGTGGAGGTCCTGTGCCTGCGTGGTTACACATGGTCTGCGGTTGTGCCAAATTCTCTAAAACAACGATGGAAGCAACTTTGCCCACTGGTTGAGAAATGAACATAAAATGATGTGGCAACAGCTCTGTTGGAAATTCATACAGTCAGCATGCCAATTGCATGCTCCCTGAAAACATGAAACATCTGTTGCACTGTGTTGTGTGACAAAACTGCACATTTTAGAGTGGTCTTTTATTGTCCCCAGTGCAAGGTGCACCTGTGTAAGAATCATTCTGTTTAATCAGCTTCTTGATATGCCATACCTGTCAGGCGGATGGATTATCTTGGCAAAGGAAAAATGCTCACTAACAGGGATGTAAACAAATTTCTGTACAAAATGTGAGAGCGTACAAGTACTTGGGAGTATGGTTAGACAGTACACTGTCCTTCTCTCAGCACATATCCAAGCTGCAGGGTAAGGTTACACCTAGACTTGGTTTCCTCTTTCACCCCGTCTGCCAAACTAACCCTGATTCAGATGACCATCTACCCATGCTAAATTACGGAGATGTAATTTATAGATCGGCAGTTAAGGGTGCTCTCGAGCGGCTAGATGTTCTTTACCATTTAGCCATCAGATTTGCCACCGATTTATCACTGCACTCTGGAAACTGGCCATCACTGTATACCCGGCGCAAGACCCACTGGTTTATGCTTGTTTATAAAACCCTCTTAGGCCACACTCCCTCCATCTGAGATACCTACTGCAACCCCCATCCTCCACATACAAAACCTGTTCTGTCAGTCACATTATATTAACCTTTTACTGCAGTGGGCTAAAGCAGGGTCACACAGTGTTTCTTGGTAGTCTTAAACAAATCTACTTTGAAACAAAAGTATACACCTCACACACATAAACTCAGCACAAAAAGAAATGTCCTCTCACTGTCAACTGCGTTTATTTTCAGCAAACATAACATGTGTAAATATTTGTATTAACATAACAAGATTCAACAACTGAGACTAAACAAGTTCCACAGACATGTGACTAACAGAAATGGGATAATGTATCCCTGAACAAAGGGGGGTTCAAAATCAAAAGTAACAGTCAGTATCTGGTATGGCCACCAGCTGCATTAAGTACTGCAGTGCATCTCCTCCTCATGGACTGCACCAGTCTTGCCAGTTCTTGCTGTGAGATGTTACCCCACTCTTCCACGAAGGCACATGCAAGTTCCTGGACATGTATGGGGGGAATGGCCCTAGCCCTCACCCTCCGATCCAACAGGTCCCAGACGTGCTCAATGGGATTGAGATCCGGGCTCTTCGCTGGCCATGACAGAACACTGACATTCCTGTCTTGCAGGAAATCACGCACAGAATGAGCAGTATGGCTGGTGGCATTGTCATGCTGGAGGGTCATGTCAGGATGAGTCTGCAGGAAGGGTACCACATGAGGGAGGAGGATGTCTTCCCTTTAACGCACAGCGTTGAGATTGCCTGCAATGACAACAAGCTCAGTCCGATGATGCTGTGACACACCGCCCCAGACCATGACGGACCCTCCACCTCAAAATCGATCCCGCTCCAGAGCACAGGCCTCGGTGTAACGCTCATTCCTTCGACAATAAACGCGAATCCGACCAGCACCCCTGGTGAGACAAAACCACGACTCGTCAGTGAAGAGCACTTTTTGCCAGTCCTCTCTGGTCCAGCGATGGTGAGTTTGTGCCCATAGGCAACGTTGTTGCCGGTGATGTCTGGTGAGGACCTGCCTTACAACAGGCCTACAATCCCTCAGTCCAGCCTCTCTCAGCCTATTGCGGACAGTCTGAGCACTGACGGAGGTGTTGTGTGTTCCTGGTGTAACTCAGGCAGTTGTTGTTGCCATTCTGTACCTGTCCCGCAGGTGTGATGTTTGGATGTACTGATCCTGTGCAGGTTTTGTTACACGTGGTCTGCCACTGCGAGGACGATCAGCTGTCCGTCCTGTCTCCCTGTAGCGCTGTCTTAGGCGTCTCACAGTACGGACATTGCAATGTATTGCCCTGGCCACATCTGCAGTCCTCATGCCTCCTTGCAGCATGCCTAAGGCACGTTCACGCAGATGGGCAGGGACCCTGGGCATCTTTCTTTTGGTGTTTTTCAAAGTCAGTAGAAAGGCCTCTTCAGTGTCCTATGTTTTCATAACTGTGACTTTAATTGCCTACCATCTGTAAGCTGTTTGTGTCTTAACGACAGTTCCACAGGTGCATGTTCATTAATTGTTTATGTTTCATTGAACAAGCATGGGAAACAGTGTTTAAACCCTTTACAATGAAGATCTTTGAAGATCTTTGTATTTTTACGAATTATCTTTGATAGACAGGGTCCTGAAAAAGGGACGAGTTTAGTTATGGGCTTAAAAAAGAAAACCTGTACCAGGTTAGATACATTTTTTTGAGTTTGCACATCAGTATTATACTTTATATACATCACAGAAGACTGAAATAACAAAACTGTTTGACATAGAAACACCAGATTTTCTGAAGTCTTTTTGAAATAATGTTTTTTAATTAAGAAATTATGAAAAATATTAAATAACATTCCAGCCATGAGTCTACTTGGTCATTTGACTGCAGGAAAGAGCTCTCCATCGCTACATTCAAAACTAAATCATGGACTCTTACTGATACTGATACGTGATGTATTGTTGTCTCTACCTGTTGCCCTTTGTGCTGTTGCATGTGCCTAACAATGTTTGTACCGTGTTTGTGCTGCTACCATGTTCTGCTGCTGCCATGTTGTGTTGCTACCTTGTTGTTGTCATGCTGTGTTGCTACCATGCTGTGTTGTCATGTGTTGCTACCATGCTGTGTTGTTATGTGTTGCTGCCATGCTGTGTTGTCTTAGGTCTCTCTTTATGTAGTATTGTGATGTTTCTCTTGTCGTGGTGTGTGTTTTATCCTACATTTTTATTTTTAATCCCAGCCCCCGTCCCCGCAGGCCTTTTGCCTCTTGGTAGGCTGTCATTGTAAATAAGAATTTGTTCTTAATTGACTTGCCTAGTTAAATTAAAATAAATATATATATATATATTGTCCTGCTGAAAGGTAGATTCCTCTCCCAGTGTCTGGTGTAAAGCAGACTGAACCAGATTTTTCCCTCTAGGATGTTTCCCCATCCCGTTTCTTTTTATCCTTAAAAACTCCCCAGTATTTGCTGATGTCAAGCATAGCCATAGCATGATGCAGCCACCAATATGCTTGAAAATAAGGAGGCAGTTACTCAGTGATGTGTGGCGTTGGATTTGCCCCAAACATAAGAATTTGCATTAAGCTAAAAAGTGCATTCTTAAAATCTTTTTTATTTATTTATTTATTTTATTTATTTATTTTACCGTTATTTTACCAGGTAAGTTGACTGAGAACACGTTCTCATTTGCAGCAACGACCTGGGGAATAGTTACAGGGGAGAGGAGGGGGATGAATGAACATACAAGATGCATGTTTTGAATATATTTATTCTGTATATTTCGATTTTTTTCTCTTCACTCTGTCATTTAAGTCATTATTGTGGAGTCACTACAATGTTGTTGATCCATCCTCAGATTTTTCCACATTACAGCCATTGAACTCTGTAACCGTTTTAAAATCACCAATGGCCTCATGATAACATCCCTGAGCAGTTTCATTCCTGTCCCGTAGCTCAGTTCAGAAGGTCTGGGTGAGGTGTCTGGGTGGTTTAATACATAATCCACAGCATAAGTATTAACTTTGCCATGCTTAAAGAGATATTCAATGTCTGATTTGTTATTGTTACCCATCTACCAATCACTGCCCTTCTTTATGAGGCTTTCGAAAAGCTCCCTGGTTTATTTCGTTGAATCTGTGCTTGAAATTCAATACTTGACTAAGGAACCTTATAGATTTTGTGTGTATAGGGGACAGTATTCAGACCTCTTGACTTTTCCACATTTTGTTGCGTTAGTCTTTTTTAAAAATTGATTAAATAAATAACAATCCTCAGCAATCTACACAGAATACCCCATAATGACAAAGCGAAAACAGCTTTTAGAATTTTTGCACAGAAATTAAACAGAAATTCCCTATTTAAACAGAAACCCTATTTACATAAGTATTCAGACCCATGGCTATGAGACTCGAAATTGAGCTTAGGTGCATCCTGTTTCCATTGATCATCTACAACTTGATTGGAGTCTACCTGTGGTAAATTCAATTGAATTGTCTGTAGAGTTCTGAGACAGGATTGAGTTGAGGGTACTGTGAGGGAAATGTTATGTTTATGTATCAAATCAATGCTACTTTCTAATAACTAATTAGATGGGTTCATGCAGGTGACTGATCGTGTATGGAGGAATCCTCACTATCACTCATCCTGAATATTGCTATGGAAACAACCAAGGTATGTCAGTTTCAAGGTCTCAACTTGGAGAGAGAGAGACAGCCTCGTGAGGTATTGGTCAGTCACATGTGCGAGCCACCAGTAGTGATGAATTAATTATGCTAAATCATGCAAATATAACTTGTCTGTGTATAGCCGTATATGAGACAACTGCTGGGACTGTCCCAACAAAACTTCTAATAGACCTGTACAGTGTGCAGTGTTTGTTATAACCTCTCCAGCTTGCTGATAATAAAGAGTGATTCATTTTAAGATTGGCTTCAGGTGTCCCTGGTGTGAATTTCCAACACAGTACCAAAACATTTCTGCAGCATTGAAGGTCACCAAGAACACAGTGGTCTCCATCATTCTTAAATGGAAGAGGTTTGGAACCACCAAGACTCTTCCTAAAGCTGGCTGCCCGGCCAAACTAAGAAAGGGGAGAAAGGCCTTGGTCAGGGAAGTGACCAAGAACGATGGTCACTCTGGCAGAGCATTAGAGTTCCTCTGTGGAGATGGGAGAACCTTCCAGAAGATAAACCATCTATGCAGCACCACCAATCAGGCCTTTATGGTAGAGTGGCAGATGGAAGCCACTCCTCGGTAAAAGGCACATGACAGCCCGCTTGGAGTTTTCCAAAAAGCACCATCAGAAACAAGATTATCTGGTCTGATGAAACCAAGGTTGAACTCTTTGGCCTGAATGCCAAGCGTCACGTCTGGAGGAAACCTGCCACTATCCCTACAGTGAAGAATGGTGGTGGCAGAATCATGCTGAGGGGATGTTTTTTAGCGGCAGGGACTGGGAGACTAGTCAGGATCAAGGCAAAGATGAACGGACCAAGTACAGAGAGATCCTTGATAAAAACCTGCTCCAGAGCTCTCAGGACCTCAGACTGGGGCAAAGGTTCACCTTCCAACAGGACAACAACCCGAAGCACACAGCCAAGACAACACAGGAGTGGCTTAGGGACAAGTCTCTTAATGTTCTTGTGTGGCCTAGCCAGAGGCAGGACTTAAACCTGATCCAACATCACTGGAGAGACCTGAAAATAGCTGTGCAGCAACACTCCCCATCCAACCTGACAGAGCTTGAGAGGATCTGCAGAGAAAAAATGGAAGAAACTCCCCAAATACAGAAGGGAGGCTGTAATCACTGCCAAATGTGCTTCAACAAATTACTGAGTAAAAGGTCTGAATACTTATGTAAATGTAATATTCAATTTTTTTATATATATACATTAGCAAAAAATTCAATAAACCTGTTTCTGCTTTGTCATTATGGGGTATTGTGTGTAGATTGATGAGGGGGGAAAACTATTTAATCCATTTTAGAATAAGGCTGTAACGTAACAAAATGTGGAAAAAGTCAAGGGGTCTGAAAACTTTCCGCAGGCACTGTATGTGATTTGTTAAGGCAAGTGTTAATCCTGAATTAATTTATTTTAAAAAGGTTTCTTCCACTTTGACATTAGAGTATTTTGAGTAGATTGATGACAAAAAAAATTACAATTAAATAAATTTGTCAAATAAAAATCTATTTAATCCACCTTTCAGTCTAATGACCTTCATCAGGATGTATCTTCTAACATTTCTTTCTGTTACTTGATTCCATGTTTATGGGAACAGGAAGCACATATTAGAGACCTCTAACCTCAGACACCTCTAACTGAGAAGTGTGATTTCATCATGTGATTTACTAGAAGAGCATAGTAAAACCAACCAAAACCAAACAAAAAACAATAATCTGAGACAGTGATTTATATACAGTGCCTTGCAAAAGTAATCATACCCCTTGGATTTCTTCACGTTGTATTGTGTTACAAAGTGGGATTTAGATTTTTTTCTCCTTTTATTGTGTTACAAAGCGGGATTGACCCTGATTGGTTCCACTTTAAATTACGTTCATCTTATAAATGCTTGATAAAACCTTCATAAACACTACAGAAATGTGTTACAAATCATCTATAACTGTGTATCATGCTTTATAAAGGGTTCATAAATGTGGAATAACTGTGTGACATAACCACCAATGTCAAATGTGACATTACCCACTAGGTCAAATATGATACCTTAATAAAAGGCCTTATAAATCATATTAAATTGATTCACGCATGACTGTAAGTCACTTTCGATAAAAGCGGCTGCTAAATTTGATATATAATATATTATCACTAAAACAGTATATCAACCTATTTCCCTCTTGGGTGCGTAGTCAGTGTTGGACCTGACCTCAACTTCCCACAAAATGCTGTGCTGCAGGATGACACACGCTCTAAAGTGCAGTCATGCACAGCAAAACACATTGGTAGGGCTTTTTTTTTTTTTTTTCACAGGTTTTGGATTTCCCCATTTTTTTTCTGGTTTCCGGTATTTTTTCACACTTTTGAAATAGAAAAACAACTAAATTGGACTTTCTGTGTTCATAACAATGCTTAAGCCACATCAGTGGAGGACTTTTGAGATCTGGGAAAAATCAAAGAAATTATTTTTGCGTGTAGTTAACCTTTAATTCAATACGCACTGTTGCGTATTGAATGCACTGTTGTTTGGTTAGCAGGTTTTTTGTAGTGATGTAAGCTCACTTGATGTGATTCGGCCGCCTATGCAATGGGAGGAGTGGAGTAAAAGGACAAATCAAATCACAATTTATTGGTCACATACTCATATTTAGCCAATGTTTTTGCGGGTGTAGCGAAATGTTTGTGTTCCTAGCTCGAACAGTGCAGTAGCATCTAACAATTCACAACAATACACACAAATCTAAAAGTAAAAGAATGGAATTAAGAAATATATAAATATTAGAACGAGCAATGTTGGAGTGGCATTGACTAAAATACAATACAATAGAATACAGTATATACATATGAGATGAGTAAAGCAGTATGTAAACATTAGCCTCTAATGTGCTAGTGATGGCTGACTGTTTAACAGTCTGATGGCCTTGAGATAGAAGCTGCTTTTCAGTCTCTCGGTCCCAGGTTGGATGCACCTGTACTGACCGCGCCTTCTGGATGATAGCGGGGTGAACAGGCCGTGGCTCGGGTGGTTGTTGTCCTTGATCTTTTTGGCCTTCCTGTGACATCGGGTGCTGTAGGTGTCCTGGAGGGCAGGCAGTGTGCCCCCGGTGATGCGTTGGGCAGACCGCACTACCCTCTGGAGAGCCCTGCAGTTTCCGTCCCAGGCGGTGATACAGCCCAACAGGATGCTCTCAATTGTGCATATGTAAACGTTTGTGAAAGTCTTAGGGGCCAAACCAAATTTCCTCAGCCTCCTGAGGTTGAAGAGGCGCTCTTGTCACCTCACTGTCTGTGAGTGGACCATTTCAGATTGTCAGTGATGTGTACGGAGAGGAACTTGAAGCTTTTCACCTTCTTAACTGCGGTCCCGTTGATGTGGTTAGGGGAGTGCTCCCTCTGAAGTTTCCTGAAGTCGACAATCATCTCCTTTGTTTTGTTGACATTGAGGGAGAGGTTATTTTCCTGGCACCGCTTCGCCAGAGCCCTCACCTCCTCCCTGTAGGCTGTCTCATCATTGTTCGTAATCAGGCCTACTACTGTTGTGTTGTCTGCAAGTTTGTGGGGCCCCTGTGTTGAGGATCAGCGAATTGGAGGTGTTGTTTCCTACCTTCACCACCTGGGGGCGGCAAGTCAAAGCCCAGTTGTACAGGGCGGGGTTCAGACCCAGGGCCCGAGCTTAATGATGAGCTTGGAGGGTACTATGGTGTTGAACGCTGAGCTATAGTCAATGAACAGCATTCTTACATACTGTAGGTATTCCTCTTGTCCAGATGGGATAGGGCAGTGTGCAGTGTGATAGCGATTGCATCGTCTGTGGATCTATTGGGACGGTAAGCAAATTGAAGTTGGTCTAGGGTGTCAGGTAAGGTAGAGGTGATATGATACTTAATTAGCCTCTCAAAGCACTTCGTGATGACAGAAGTGAGCGCTACGGGGCGATAGTAATTTAGTTCAGTTACCTTTGCTGTCTTGGGTACAGGAACAATGGTGGACATCTGGAAGCAAGTGGAGACAGCAGACTGGGATAGGGAGAGATTGAATATGACCGTAAACACTCCAGCCAGCTGGTCTGCGCATGCTCTGAGGACGCGGCTAGGGATGCAGTCTGAGCCGGCAGCCTTGCGAGGGTTAACACGCTTAAATGTCTTACTCACATCGGCCACGGAGAACGAGAGCCCACAGTCCTTGGCAGCGGGCCACGTCGGTGGCACTGTGTTATCCTCAAAGCGGGCGAAGAAGGTGTTTAGCTTGTCCGGGAGCAAGACATCGTTGTCCGCGTGGTGGCTGGTTTTCCCTTTGTAATCCGTGATTGTCTTTAGACCCTGCCACATACAGTATGTCGTGTGTCTGAGCAGTTGAATTGTGACTCCACTTTGTCTCTGTACTGACGTTTTGCCTGTTTGATTGCCTTACGGAGGGAATAACTACACTGTTTGTATTCGACCATATTCCCAGTCACCTTGCGTGAATGCTGCCATCTATCCACGGTTACTGGTTTGGGTAGGTTTTAATAGTCACAGTGAGAACAACATCCCCTATACTCAGTCACTCAGTCACCATGTCTGTGTATACGTCAATGTTATTCTCAGAGGCAACCCAGAACATATCCCAGTCCGTGTGATCAAAACAATCATGAAGCATGTATTCCGATTAGTCAGACCAGCGTTGAATAGACCTTAGCACGGTTACTTCCTATTTGAGTTTCTGCCTATAGGAAGGGAGGAGCAAAATGGAGTTGTGATCTGATTTGCCAAAGGGAGGGCGGGGTGGGCCTTCTAAACATCCCGGAAGGGGGAGTAGCAGTGATCGAGTGTTTTACAAGAGCGAGTACTACAGTCAATGAGTTGATAGAACTTCAGTAGCATTTTCATAAAATGTGCTTTGTTAAAATCCCCAGCTACAATAAATGTGGCCTCAGGATATGTGGTTTCCAGTTTGCATAAAGTCCAATGTAGTTCGTTGAGGGCCGTTGTGGTATCAGCTTGAGGGGGAATATACACGGCTGTGACTATAACCGAAGAGAATTCTCTTGGGAGGTAATACGGTCAGCATTTAATTGTGAGGTATTCTAGGTCGGGTGAACAAAAGGACTTGAGTTTCTGTATGTTATCGCAATCACACCATGAGTAGTTAATCATGATACATACACCACTGCCTTTCTTCTTCCCGGAGAGTTCTTTATTCATGTCTGCGCGATGTACTGAGAACCCAGCTGGCTGTATGGATGGTGACAGTATATCTCGAGAGCCATGATTCCATGAAACAGAGTATGTTACAGTCCCTGATGTCTCTCTGGAAGGAGATCCTCGCCTGAGCTCGTCTACTTTATTGTCCAGAGACTGACCATTAGTGAATAATATACTCAGAAGGTGGTGTGCACGTCTCCTTAGTCGGACTAGAAGTCCACTCTGTATACCTCTTCTCCGCCAGCGGCGTCTTGGAGCAGCCTCTCGGAAAAGTTCAATTGCCTTAGGGGGTACAAACAATTCGGGAAATTCGTATTGCTGGTCGTAATGCTGGTGATTTACCTCCGCTCTGATATCCAAAAGTTATTTCCATCTGTAAGTAATAGCACAAAAACAATTCTGGGATAATAATGTAAGAAATAACACATCCCAAAAAATACTGCAAAGTTGCTTCAGAGCTAGAAGCAGAGCTGCTATATCTGCCAGCAACAATACATATTATCCTGAGCATCATGAAATGACACCATATATCTATTCTACAAACCCTAATGAGTATTCCTTCCTTACACCCAGAATAGTTATTGCTCTAAGCCAATCTATTTTGTCATTGTTGGTCTTAAAATATGTTTTTAAAACCATATTTTTTATTTGTTTTCATAAATTACTTTTTTCCTTTTCTTGTTGGCACAATAAAAGTGGCCCTTGATTAAAATGTATTATGTCTTATCAGCTAATGATATTACAAAGTCTTGAAATGTGAGATTGTATTTTGAATGTTTCCTCGTTACCATATGAAGGTGATGTCATCAATTGTGCTGCTGAAAGAATAGAACTGAGTGGGACATTCTTTATGCAGATGAAACCAAAACAGAAACCAAAACCAAACAAAAAAACTATCCTTCGAGAGGTATAAAAAGGAGTGTCAGACTTAACCTTGACACTTATTTGGGACTTCATCGAATTCTTGACACATCTTATCACTGGAAGACTTGAGGTAGGTTATAGACAATTTTGGTCCATTTGTTTATTGCTTTACCGTTGATGTTATGTTCAGAAATTAGGCATAAATAAGATGGTGGACTTTGCAGATGGCTTCGAGCTACCACAGGCTGAAGGAAGGATGAACTGCCTGTCACTATAATACCTCCAAAAAAGCCCTGTTCACACCTGTTGTTTACACCTGATTTTTGTGATACAATCACCATGATCAGATTACTCTCCAACTATGGTCCAGGGAGTCCACACCAGGGTTTGCGTCAGTTCTGAATTGAACTGAGGATACATTTTGAATTCCAATTCACATCTTGAGTTTGAATTATAAATTGTCTGTACTGTAAAATTTAACTTTTACCCAATCTACTTACCTATGTGCCTTTACTCTGTGAATGGTCGGTCAAAGTCTGTCTGCTATTTAGTGTTGTTAGGACATTCAGTCCTCTTTTACCTATCATAAGGTTCAAAGTGAACTTGTTGCTGTATGAAAGGACTAAATAGCTATGTCTACGTATGCTCATATATATATATAATTTTTTTTTTGTACATTTACAGACTGTAAATAAGACATGTTTACACTAAGACAATATGCTCATGTGGAACACCAAAACATTTATGGATTTTGGGGTATTATTTGCTATTGTTTGTTCAACAGTTCACTTGTTTACACCTTGAGCTAACATGTTTGTTTTGTGATCTGATTGATTTGATCATATCAATATATGATGACGGTTTGTTGTCTTTACACATGGTTTTAAAATGTGTCTCTTATCGATCCCCTGTGTTGCATTGGGACCAGATTTCCTGGTGCCAGCCTGTATGCAAATTAGTTGAAAGATATTATTTATTTCAAAATAATATTTCTATTTTTATTTTACCCCAACTATATTGATACCATAAGTCAATGGTGCTACCTTTCAATGATTTTAGAAGCCGGTATAATTATGATTTGAATTGTTTGACCATCCAGATCTGTTTACACTTGGTTGATATCCAGATGCAATTGGTCCCTGATTACCTCCGGAAGTGGTCTGGAAGATCATATCACAATGCGTCTTTAATTGTCTACCCTGTAATAAAATGTGGGCACAATTATAATGTGGACAAGATGAAGACAAAGGATGCATGTAAGCACCAGGAATAAACAAGGCTAGTGAATGTATTATTTTTATATTGTGTGTGTGTGTGTGTGTGTGTGTGTGTGTGTGTGTGTGTGTGTGTGTGTGTGTGTGTGTGTGTGTGTGTGTGTGTGTGTGTGTGTGTGTGTGTGTGTGTGTGTGTGTGTGTGTGTGTGTGTGTGTGTGTTTGTTTGTTTGTTTGTTTGTTTAGAGTATTTATTTTGTATTTCAGTTGAAACAAACTGAAGAATAATTTGAGGAGAAAGGCATGGGGTTGTTTAAATCTAAACCTAGCCCCCCAGCTCCACCTCCATCACCAGGTAATTAGTACGTTTATATGTATGCAGGGGTTTAATCACCATTTTGTACTTTTTCATTACATTTTTTTTTCCAGAAATGTATTAAACCTCCATTGAAATACATTTTAAAAATCTAATCAGTGATTAAAGGGATCACACTTCTTACCTCACCTGGGCTGCTTTCAACTGACCCAGAAAGAGCCCCCAAAAACATCAGCTATGATATTGTTTCATACTGTATATAGGCATAACACTTCTTAAGGTAAAACATGTTTTACTTTGAGTTTGAGGACATTGTAACGCTTTACAGAGCCTCTGGGAGGCTAAATGGTGTTGTAACATAGCTAAGGGAACTTTCAGAATCTATGGAACGGGTACATGGAGTAATTTTGGGGAGTATCATGCCTTTTCAATTTCAGTTCTGTGGAGAGTTTTGCTTTTAAAAATTTAGTCCAGGGGAGGGTCATGTAATTTGTAATTGAAGAAATTTCAATATTTCATGAAAAATATTTAGTGAGAAGTTCTTTATCAGAATATGTACTGACTCTTTTGTTTAACAGCTTTTAGCAACGAATGGAGACGCACACCTTGGGAGTAAGTTCAGCATACACTAACCTTTGTAGATGCACAAAAACACATGCAAATCTGAGAAGTGTAAGATTGATCACAAGTCTAATTTGTTTGGTCTCAGGTCACTACAACTTCAATGTGGATGTTTATGTTGTAAACTACCCTACTACCCCTACTTATATTTTATGATGAACCAGATGGAGACATGTGTTTAAGTAGGGGTGGTGGGTTGTTGAATTAAGTGCTTCAGAACCTAATCAAGATTTAGCCTAACCCTTTCTTTAACCCTTTCTCTGGTTTTTACTGCCCTCTGACAGTCAGAAAGAGGAAATGCTGCAGAAACTGAAAGACTATGTTCCTGAAAACCCTCAAGTGAAGACTATCAGAATCCTCCTCCATGGACCAGCTGGAGCGGGAAAATCCAGCTTCATCAACTCCATCAACAATATCTTTCAGGACAAATGTATGAACATTGCCTTAGCTGATAATACTTTTGCAGGTGCAAGCTTCACAAAAAAGGTACATTCTTAGGTATTATGTGACACATTCAAAGTAGCAATTGTTCACAACAATATATATATATTTTAACCTATATCTAACATACTGTAACTATATGGTCTAGAACAGGGGTAGGCATCCAGATTCAGCCACAGGACGATTTTTGTGGGAGTGTATGGTCGGGGGGCCAGAACATACAGTGGGGAGAACAAGTATTTGAGACACTGCCGATTTTGCAGGTTTTCCTACTTACAAAGCATGTAGAGGTCTGTAATTTTTATCATAGGTACACTTCAACTGTGAGAGACGTAATCTAAAACAAAAATCCAGAAAATCACATTGTATGATTTTTAAGTAATGAATTTGCATTTTATTGCATGACATAAGTATTTGATCACCTACCAACCAGTAAGAATTCTGGCTCTCACAGACCTGATAGTTTTTCTTTAAGAAGCCCTCCTGTTCTCCACTCATTACCTGTATTAACTGCACCTGTTTGAACTCGTTACCTGTATAAAAGACACCTATCCACACACTCAATCAAACAGACTCCAACCTCTCCACAATGGCCAAGACCAGAGAGCTGTGTAAGGATATCAGGGGTAAAAATTGTAGACCTGCTCAAGGCTGGGACGGGCTACAGGACAATAGGCAAGCAGCATCCAGAAAATCACATTGTATGATTTTTTTTTTTTTTTTTTTTTTTTATCCCCTTTTCTCCCCAATTTTCGTGGTATCCAATCGCTAGTAATTACTATCTTGTCCCATCGCTACAACTCCCGTACGGGCTCGGGAGAGACGAAGGTCGAAAGTCATGCGTCCTCCGAAGCACAACCCAACCAAGCCGCACTGCTTCTTAACACAGCGCGCCTCCAACCCGGAAGCCAGCCGCACCAATGTGTCGGAGGAAACACCGTGCACCCGCCCCCCTCGGTTAGCGCGCACTGCGCCCGGCCCGCCACAGGAGTCGCTGGAGCGCGATGAGACAAGGATATCCCTACCGGCCAAACCCTCCCTAGCCCGGACGACGCTAAGCCAATTGTGCGTCGCCCCACGGACCTCCCGGTCGCGGCCGGCTGCGACAGAGCCTGGGCGCGAACCCAGCGCTTTCTGGTGGCGCAGCATAGCACTGCGATGCAGTGCTCTAGACCACTGCGCCACCCGGGAGGCCACTCATTGTATGATTTTTAAGTAATTAATTTGCATTTTATTGCATGACATAAGTATTTGATACATCAGAAAAGCAGAACTTAATATTTGGTACAGAAACGTTTGTTTGCAATTACAGAGATCATACGTTTCCTGTAGTTCTTGACCAGGTTTGCACACACTGCAGCAGGGATTTTGGCCTACTCCTCCATACAGACCTTCTCCAGATCCTTCAGGTTTTGGGGCTGTCGCTGGGCAATACGGACTTTCAGCTCCCTCCAAAGATTTTCTATTGGGTTCAGGTCTGGAGACTGGCTAGGCCACTCCAGGACCTTGAGATGCTTCTTACGGAGCCACTCCTTAGTTGCCCTGGCTGTGTGTATCGGGTCGTTGTCATGCTGGAAGACCCAGCCACGACCCATCTTCAATGCTTTTACTTAGGGAAGGAGGTTGTTGGCCAAGATCTCGCGATACATGGCCCCATCCATCCTCCCCTCAATACGGTGCAGTCGTTCTGTCCCCTTTGCAGAAAAGCATCCCCAAAGAATGATGTTTCCACCTCCATGCTTCACGGTTGGGATGGTGTTCTTGGGGTTGTACTCATCCTTCTTCTTCCTCCAAACACGGCGAGTGGAGTTTAGACCAAAAAGCTCTATTTTTGTCTCATCAGACCACATGACCTTCTCCCGTTCCTCCTCTGGATCATGGACATGCGCTGGCTTGAGCAGGGGGACCTTGCGTGCGCTGCAGGATTTTAATCCATGACGGCGTAGTGTGTTACTAATGGTTTTCTTTGAGACTGTGGTCCCAGCTCTCTTCAGGTCATTGACCAGGTCCTGCCGTGTAGTTCTGGGCTGATCCCTCACCTTCCTCATGATCATTGATGCCCCACGAGGTGAGATCTTGCATGGAGCCCCAGACTGAGGGTGATTGACCGTCATCTTGAACTTCTTCCATTTTCTAATAATTGCGCCAACAGTTGTTGCCTTCTCACCAAGCTGCTTGCCCATTGTCCTGTAGCCCGTCCCAGCCTTGAGCAGGTCTACAATTTTATCCCTGATATCCTTACACAGCTCTCTGGTCTTGGCCATTGTGGAGAGGTTGGAGTCTGTTTGATTGAGTGTGTGGACAGGTGTCTTTTATACAGGTAACGAGTTCAAACAGGTGCAGTTAATACAGGTAATGAGTGGAGAACAGGAGGGCTTCTTAAAGAAAAACTAACAGGTCTGTGAGAGCCGGAATTCTTACTGGTTGGTAGGTGATCAAATACTTATGTCATGCAATAAAATGCAAATTCATTACTTAAAAATCATACAATGTGATTTTCTGGATTTTTGTTTTAGATTCCATCTCTCACAGTTGAAGTGTACCTACGATAAAAATTACAGACCTCTACATGCTTTGTAAGTAGGAAAACCTGCAAAATCGGCAGTGTTTCAAATACTTGTTCTCCCCACTGTAATTATAATATTGTGTACACTGCAAATTGACCGCAACTAAGCCCCAAAAGAGATAGTATTTAAAAATAAAAATCATTTCATACCTTGATTACATTGAGACACGATCACATCTTTTATTTTATTTGTGGGAGTACTTGGGAACAAGAAAAATCTCTTGCGGGCCGTTTTTGACCCCCGGGCCGCCTGTTGTCGACCCCTGTTCTAGAAGGTAGACAATTTACATGAATATATAATTAATGCCGTATGGTTTTTATACAGTACGCAGTTGTAATTTTGCAATGTATTTCTACAGTATGAAACCCACAAAATTGTGAAAGAAAAACCTGGAACCTACTACCCCTTCCTCTTCTATGATGTCATGGGGCTGGAGAATGGTATTGACAAAGGAGTTGATGAGGCGGACATTATCAAGGCCCTGAAGGGGCATGTAAAAGAGGGTTACACGGTAAGAACTGAACACAGCAACTTCTCAGCCTGTAAATATGTTTGCTATATATAATAAACATTGTTTTACCCTCTTTTTTCACCAGTTTAATCCTGTATCACCTTTAAAAGAGGAGAATGAGTACTATGTCAAGGCCCCCACTCTATCTGATAGAGTTCACTGCCTAGTTAGTGCAATACCAGCTAATAAACTACCTATGATGAATGCCAACAAGAATGATGAGAATAATGATGTTTTCAAGAAGATGAGAGCCATCAGACTAGCTGCAAGTTACATGGGTAACAAGTTTTTATGGAACATTGTTTATAATGTATAATGTTGTGGCGGGGTCTCATCATACATTTGACTAGTCGGTGCTTATCAGCCCATATCAGAGCAGAGTTTGAACCCTGGGGCGCGTTCAGCAGGACACAACATTTTGGATCGTTCAGATTGAAATATCTAGTGTAGAACAAACATGCCTCTCCAACCTATAGACCAAGGATTCATGTCCTCTCTGGTCATGACATTTCTATCTGCAACATTCAACAACGTTTGGAAAATGAATTTTGCCCTGGTCTTGAACCCAGTTTTAAATATGCGTTTTTCACTAATAATACAGTATATTTTCATGTAAAATAAACAAATTATTTAATACATACACAAACTGATGTGATACTTTAGACCTTTAGTAGTAATAAGATGGAAGAGACACAAGATTCAATTGGTTTCCATGTATTTGGCAGGAATTCCCCAAATGGTTATTCTCACCAAAGTGGATTTAGCCTGTCCATTGGTGAGGAAAGACCTGAAAAAGGTATATTGGAGCAAGTATATAAAGGAGAAGGTAAGTGAACAATATTTTTAAAGTTTTGCTAGAAATGCAAGTATTTGCAGATTTGGAGCTCCATAATCTTTCTTGATGAGGAAAACATTTACATGTTATGTCTGTCGGGAGACTGTGTCATATGACTGATAATGAGGAACAATTATTTTGGTGCGCTGGTTTTGTGTTACTTGCTATTTGGATTAATTATACGATTTCGCAGTTTTCATGAGTTTCATATCTCGGACTGGTTTCGGGTTGCCAAGATAGGCACTCCTGGACCATAGGCCCTGGCCTACAGTATGAAATAAGTGGTTTGAGAGAGCACTTTAATTTATGCTTTTTCGTCTTCCTGGGAGATACATGTCCAAGTGTTATTCTACTCATCTGATTGAATTGCAACCATATTCTTTCTTGCAGATGGAGCAGTGTAGTAATGAACTGGGGGTACCAGTGAACTGCATTTTGCCTGTGAAGAACTACCATGAGGAAATCGACTTGGATGATGACATGGATGTGCTACTATTGAGATCACTGAAGCAGATGGTGGACTTTGCAGAGAGCTTCAAGCTATCACAAGCTGACTGATGGATGTACAGTACTCGATCTACAGCGTGTCACTCTGTAATACCTCCATCTAAAGAAGCCCTGTTCACACCTGGTATTTTACACCTGACTTTTGTGATCCAATCACCATGATCAGATTACTCTCCAACTATGGTCCAGTGCGTCCACAAAAGGGTTGGCATCATTTCTGAATTGAACTGAAAATACATTTTGAATTTCATTCAAATCTTGTGTTTGAATTATAATTGTCTGTACTGTAAAATCAACTGCTTCCCAATCTGCTTATCTATGTCCCTCTACTCTGGGAATGGTCTGTCAAAGTCTGTTAGTGTTGGTAGGACATTCATTAAACAATAGTTTCAGTCCTCCTTTACCTATCATAAGGTTCAAAGTGAACTTGTTACTGTATGAAATGGCTAAGCAGCTATGTCTATGCTCATATTTTATAAAGTGAGTGTCATAATTGTTGAAGTTGCTGTTATTTGCAGTCCTGGATCATTTACTGTACATTTACAGACTGTAGATTGAGATCCGTTTATTGGTCAATTGCACCACAAGGTCCAACCGAAATGTTACTTCAGCTTTTAACCCAACCCCCCCCGAAAGACACACATACAAACATACACATACAGGTTTTGGAGAGGTGCAGGGGGCTGCCACACTGGGTGCCCTGGGACCTGTTGTTGTGGGGGGGTTAAGTGATTTGCTCAAGTGCACAACAGCAGGCAATGGCATCTGGGATTTTATACCAGCAACCCTGGTTGCCAGCTCACTTCCCCACAGAATTTTCCCATCGGACCCGGGATTCGAACTGGCAACGCTCTGGTTGCTGACTCGCCACTAACCTGACATCGTTGAAAATTAGCATTCCAGTGGTATGAGTCCTATATATGTATTTCATAATTAAGTGTCAACTAACTCTATCGGAAATATGGTACTGTGCAATGTCATCACACCTCTGAGGACACAGAAACAGACCAGTTTGAAATAGTGTCTCTAGAAATTGTGTTTTCAAATACACTAAGACAATATGCTCATGTGGAACACCAACATGGGATTGATTGTTTGGTATTGTTTGTTCAAGTCTACTTTCAAAAAGGACATAACCTGTTCTTACTAATCAGTTTTCCCTACCAGCTTCAGGCATGACATAAGTGAAAGTAAAAGTTAGAGGCCCCTCTTACATCAGTGAAGTCTAGCCACCGTATCAAGGTCACTGTTGTTAGGCAAGCATTTACTGGTTAATCTAGTGCCATTGTAGTCATATATTTCAGAGAATACACTGTATCAGTTATTCTCCGATAGCATCATTTATGGTTTTATTAATCTGTTTATTCCACGTTTCAGTCTATTGACCTTAAATCAGGATGTATCTTTAAAAATATATATAATGTTACTAGCTTGATCACATGTTCATGGGAACAGGAAGAACAGGTTAGACGTTTCTGTCTGAGGTTAGAGATGTCAATCTGAGGTTAGAGATGTCTATCTAAGGAGTGTGAGTTCTGAAGAAGTCATGTGATTTACTACAAGAGCACAGTGCAATTAGGGGTAGTCAGTAACCAGTTTTCCGTCCACCTTTTTATGTAAAGTACATGTTGGATAAAAAATGTCACGACAGGCCTGATGGAAACAGGAAACTGTTTCACAGCATTGCAACCACCTTTGAAAAAATGTATGGATAATTTGACTTATTTTACTTTAAATATTATATTATTTATACCAGCATTTCTTTTGAAAGTTTACACAAATAGTGATATGTTGAAGCTACTGTGTAGGCTATATTTAAAGAAATGCAATAAATAAAGTACAAATAGATGTTATTGGAATTACTCAGAGTCTGGAAAACTTGAATTTGTCTCGTGTGCTGGGCAACAGGTTAAATACAGAGTGCTCAGGCCTGGCTTTTCACTCTGCCCAATCCATAGCCTTCAAAGCAATACACTGTAAATGGTATACATATTTGGTTTTAGAGAGAAAACTTTACCACCTGTCATAATCTGGGGTGGGATATACTCAATCGGGTCTCTACTAAACAAATATGGTTAGTTTTTGAGGGGAACTGTGTCGTACGGCCTGCTACTGGCTTTTCACTCTGCCCCCTCCATAGGCCCCAATGCAATACACTGTAACACACTGTATTGCATTGGGGCCTATGGAGGGCTACGGAGGGGGTGGAGAACGAACTGCTGCTGGATATGTACGACACAGCCCCCAATGGTTAGTAGAGACCCTACTGAGCATTTCCCACCCCACTTTAGCTAAGACAGGTGGAATAGTTATCTCTCTACAACCTTAAATGTATCCCATGGACAGTGGAGAACAAAGTGCTGCTGGTTCCGTTTAAGTCAGGAAACTCCGGTACAACACAACTGTGAGA
>NC_092086.1:31875728-31945639 GCF_045679555.1 Salvelinus alpinus | reverse complement strand
AGAATGATTTATTAACAGGTTTTATTTATTTCATCACATTCCCAGTGGGTCAGAAGTTTACATACACTCAATTAGTATTTGGTAGCATTGCCATTAAATTGTTTAACTTGGGTCAAACATTTCGGGTAGCCTTCCACAAGCTTCCCACAATAAGTTGGGTGAATTTTGGACCATTCCTCCTGACAGAGCTGGTGTAACTGAGTCAGGGTGTAAGCCTCCTTGCTCGCACACACTTTTTCAGTTCTGCACACATTTTCTATAGGATTGAGGTCAGGGCTTTGTGATGGCCACTCCAATACCTTGACTTTGTTGTCCTTAAGCCATTTTGCCACAACTTTGGAAGTATGCTTGGGGTCATTGTCCATTTGGAAGACCCATTTGCGACCAAGCTTTAACTTCCTGACTGATGTCTTGAAATGTTGCTTCAATATATCCACATAATTTTCCTTCCTCATGAGCCATCTATTTTGTGAAGTGTACCAGTCCCTCCTGCAGCAAAGCACCCCCACAACATGATGCTGCCACCCCCGTTCTTCACGGTTGGGATGGTGTTCTTCGGCTTGCAAGCATCCCCCTTTTTCCACCAAACATAACGATGGTCATTATGACCAAACAGTTCTATTTTTGTTTCATCAGACCAGAGGACATTTCTCCAAAAAGTATGATCTTTGTCCCCATGTGCAGTTGCAAACCGTAGTCTGGCTTTTTTATGGCGGTTTTGGAGCAGTGGCTTCTTTCTTGCTGAGCGGCGTTTCAGGTTATGTCGATATAGGATTCGTTTTACTGTGGATATATAAACTTTTGTACCTGGGGACAAATATCATACTTTTTGGAGAAATGTAAACAGTCAATAACACAAAAGAAAAGAAAAATAGAAAGATCTATGTACAGTGTGTGCAAATGTAGAAGAGCAGGGAGATAGGCAATAAATAGGCCCTAGAGGTGAAAATAATTACAATTTAGCATTAATACTGGAGTGATAGATGTGCAGATGATGATGTGCCAGTAGAGATACTGGCGTGCAAATGAGCAAGAGGGTAAGTAATAAAATGAGGATGTGCTAGTCGGGTGTGCTATTTACAGATTGGCTGTGTACAGGTGCAGTGGTTGGTAAACTGCTCTGGCAGCTGATGCTTAAAGTTAGAGAGGGAGATATAAGACTCCAGCTTCAGAGATTTTTGCAGTTCGTTCCAGTCATTGGCAGCAGAGAACTGAAAGGAAAGGCGGCCAAAGGAAGTGTTGCCTTTGGGGATGACCAGTGCAATATACATGCTGGAGCGCGTGTTATGGGTGGGTGTTGCTATGGTGACCAGTGAGCTGAGATAAGGCGGGGCTTTACCTAGCAAAGACTTATAGATGACCTGGAGCCAGTGGGTTTGGCGACGGATATGTAGTGAGGGCCAGCCAACGAGAGCATACAGGTCGCAGTGGTGGGTAGTATATGGGGCTTTGGTGATAAAACGGATGGCACTGTGATAGACTACATCCAATTTGTTGAGTAGAGTGTTGGAGGCAATTTTTTAAATGACATCACCGAAGTGGGCTCGAACCAGGGACCTTCTGCACACATCGACAAGGGGAACAACTACTTCAAGGTCTCAGTGACATCACCGATTGAAACGCTATTAGCGCGCACCCGCTAACTACCTAGCCATTTCACATCGTTACACATGCACTTAGTTTTACTAGCGTTTAAAAGCAGATGGAGGCCATGGAAGGAGTGTTGTATGGCGTTGAAGCTCGTTTGGAGGTTTGTTAGCACAGTGTCGAAAGAAGGGCCAGATGTATACAGAATGGTGTCGTCTGCGTAGAGGTGGATCAGAGAATCACCAGCAGCAAGAGCGACATCATTGATATATACAGAAAAAAGAGTTGGCCCGAGAATTGAATGATGTGGCACCCCTATAGAGACTGCCAGAGGTCCGGACAACAGGCCCTCAGATTTGACACACTGAACTCTATCTGAGAAGAAGTTGGTGAACCAGGCAAGGTAGTCATTTGAGAAGCCATTTGAGAAGCCAATTTGATTAATATTATGGTGTTTCTCACGGTTTCCGTTAGGATGGAATGGAAAATATGGCGCTGTACAACGTGACGGTCGGGAGTAGACTTCAGCACAAGTGGATTGGAGGATTCTAAACTGTTTGCCTTCATTAGACAACTTTGTTCCAATATTTCTGTAAATCAGTGATATTTATTCCCATAGTAATTCGTTATGGATCCATAACTAAATCAACATTGCATTTTGAAAGAGTATTTTTATCATTATTCTTTTAACGAAAGCATAAACGGAGCAAAGCACAGAGAGATCCTTGATGAAAACCTGCTACAGAACTCTCAGGACCTCAGAATGTGGCGAAGGTTCACCTTCCAACAGGAAAACTACACTAAACACACAGCGAAGACAACGCAGGAGGGGATTTGGGACAAGTCTCTGAATGTCCTTGAGTGGCCCAGCCAGAACCCGGACTTAAACCTGATCGAACATCGCTGGAGAGACCTGAAAATAACTGTGCAGCAACGCTCCCCATCCAACCTGACTGAGCTTGAGAGGATCTGCAGAGAAGAATGGGAGAAACTCCCCAAATACAGGTGTGCCAAGCTTGTAGCGTCATACCCAAGAATGTAACCGCTGTAATCGCTGCCAAAGGTGCTTCAACAAAGTACTGAGTAAAGGGTCTGAATACTTTAGAAAAATTCAATATTTCAGTAAACAATATATATAAATAAGCAAAAATTTCGAAAAACCTGTTTTTGTTTTGTCATTATGGGGTATTGTGTGTAGATTGATGAGGGGGGAAAACAATTTCATAAATTGGTCCTGTTTAATCCAGGTTTCAGTCTAATGACCTTCATCAAGATTTATCTTCTAATATTTCTTTCTGTTCCATGTTCATGTGAACAGGAAGCACAGATTAGAGATGTCTGAGGTCTCTAACTGTGAAGTTTGATGTGATCATGTGATTTACTAAAAGAGCATAGCGACAGGGGGACATCTCTCCAAAACCAAAACCAACAAAAACAAAACAAAAACAATCGTCTGAGACAATGATTTATATACAGTGCCTTGCAAAAGTAATCATACCCCTTGGATTTCTTCACATTTTATTGTGTTACAAAGTGAAAACCTGTTCCCGAACCACCTCCTCCCACTGCTGCTGGCCTTTGCAGATTCTGCCATTATGCTCCGTTGTCGGTAATATGCTACACCAGGGGGTCGGCAACCTTTTCCAATTGGAGTACCTGTTCATCTTACCATTTCTACCGATCTGCGTGCCAGTTAGGATTTTAATATGCACATTTTCGTGGAACAGTTTCATTTATTTTATAATAAAGTCGTCATATCTCAATCATTGTCATGTGATTAATAAAAATTATATCTAAATCTAAATTATTCAAATCTTTAAGTAACTTCTATTGTCTTTACCAATTATGCAAAATAATTAAAGCCAACAAATAAAAACATTGTATAAAATATTCTGGACCCTCAGAGTTTCCGGCACCAGTGAGCTCTGGACAGATACAGCTGTAGGCTATTTGTACAAGGAATAAGACGTAATCAGGTAGGCCTATTTTATGACAAATAATGTGTCCACTCCACAATGAGAACTGTAAAAGACTAATAATAATTAATTGAATACATTAACAGAAATTATGGTCACCAAACAAACATTGTTGATTAGAAATTCTGGGAATTAAGGTAAATGTACTACTGGTGTTGTCACGTCCTGACCATAGTTCTTGTGTGTTTTGCTTGTTTAGTGTTGGTCAGGACGTGAGCTGGGTGGGAATTCTATGTTGTGTGTCTAGTTTGTCTGTTTCTATGTTCAGCCTAATATGGTTCTCAATCAGAGGCAGCTGTCTATCGTTGTCCCTGATTGAGAATCATATATAGGTGGCTTGTTTTGTGTTGGGGATTTGTGGGTAATTGTCTATGTCTAACGTTAGTAGCTTGTGTGTGCACTTTCGTTTGTAGCTTCACGTTCGTGGTTTATTGTATTAGTTTGTATAGTGTTCGTTTCGTCTTCGTATCTAATAAAAGAAGATGTATTCATATCACTCTGCGTTTTGGTCCGATCCATGCTCCTCCTCAGACGAGGAGAACGAACGTGACAGGTGTGACATCCCCGCGGCCTCCGCAATAGATTAGTCCTCTGAAACAGGCGTCAATCAAGATATGCCATAAAAAATTTGTTTGCAACTGCTGGACTTAACAATTCGACGACCAATTAAATCGACCAGTCGACTAAATGGGGTCAGCCCTAATATACATGCATCCTCAGTTACCTTTTGGGGTTATTTTGAGAGGGATATTTTTGATGAAGTCATCTGCAAAGTCCACCATCTGCCTCAGTGCTCTCAATAGCAGCACATCCATGTCTTCATTCAAGTCGATTTCCTCATGGTAGTTCTTCACAGGCAGGATGCAGTTCACTGGTACTCCCAGTTTGGCACTGCACTGCTCCATCTGCAATGAAAGAATACAGTTGGAATGCAATGGAATGAGCTGTAGCTGTCATGGATCCCCCCGGTACTGCTGCTCATTCTGTTCACCAGTTCCGGAGGTCGACGTCACCGGCCTTCTAGGCTTCACTGAACTGGTTTATTACCACCAACCCCAGACTGTCTAATTACTCACACCTGTTTCCTATTTCCCCCTGATTAGTAATTGTATATATGTTACCTCTGTTCACCATTGTCTTGTTGGTTATTGTTCCCATGTCCGTTGGTTGTGTGAGTAACTATGCGTTGGTTCAGCTTTGTGCTGCGTGTTTTGTGCTGCGTGTATTACGGATCTCGTCCCATGTCGTTCTACGAGGTTTACCCTCGCTCTTTTGTTTGGGTACATCCCAGTGTTTTGTATACGTGTTTGTTTTGGGTATATAAAAAAAAACGTATGTATTCCTGCACCTGTCTCCAAATCCTTTATACCAGCGTGATAGTAGCCTATCTATATGTGTGTGTCTATGGCTGATTGTCTTATAATAAAGAATTCTAGTATAGAAGCATTTTTTTTTTGCTCACCTTCTCCTTTATGTACTTGCTCAGATAGATGTTCTTCACGTCTTTCCTTACTGATGGACAGGCTTCATCCACTCTGGTGAGAATAACCATTTGGGGAATCCCTGCCAGAGCAAACTGATTTAATCCAGCAGTCCTTTTTCTCTCCAGGCAATGCAATGATGTTCATACTCAGACATAGTACACCTATCATACTATTAGTTTGTATAGCCAACAAGTACTACTAAACAACATTTTGCCCTCTTACCTTTTTCGGCGGCAGCTAGTCTGATGTCCCTCATCTTCTGGATTACACTTTCTCTCAAGAAAGCCATTTTATCAGCTGGCATGACACTGACTAGACAGTGAACTCTGTCTTCTGAACTGGGGATCTTTATGTAGCCAGGATCCTCTTCTGATAATGGTGACATTGGATTAAACTAGCCAAGGATGAGGAATAAAAATGTGCTTTAATCAATACTGACTGAAACAGAGATTCCTTGGTGATATTGTGTTTTACTTTATTCACGTTACCTTGTGGCCCTCTTTTACATGGCCCTTTAGGGCGTTGATGATGTCATCCTTATGCACACCTTTGCCACTGCTTTCCTCCAGACCCATGACATCATTGAAGACGATGGGGTAGTAGATTCCATGTTTCCCTGTTTCAATTTTGTGGGTTTGGTACTGTAAAATAGGATGTGGCATTTCTCATGAATTATACACAGAATGCAGATTTGAAAGCATTGCAATTTGAGTTTGCAGTAATAATTCAGAATAGTTCACAGGCATTTGTGGTAATATGTTGTGGTTTCAATAAATGGGTTTCATATAACACTTGGTAAATAACTTACTTTTATGGTGAAGCTTTCACCTGCAATAGCACTGTCAGCTAGTGCGATGCTGGTAATGTGACCCTGAAAGACACTGTTGATGAAGTTGATAAGGCTGGACTTGCCCGCTCCGACTGGTCCATGGAGCAAGACTCGGATACTCTTAATATCAGGGTTTCCAGGAACATAGTCTTTCAATTTCTGCAGTATTACCTCTTTCTGACTGTCATAGGGGAGTAGAGAACAAGTTGAGGTAGACTCAGCGATATGACTGTAACGATCTTCTTCATCTTCCTCCTCGGACGAGGAGGAGCATGGATTGAACCAAAACGCAGCGTTGTCATAGGACATAATGAATTTATTGAACAAGACAAAAACGAAGTATACTTGAATCAGAGGAAATGAAAACCACCTGCCTCTAATTGAGAACCATATCAGGTCACCCTTTACCAACATAGAAACACATAACATAGACTGCCCACCCAAACTCACGCCCTGACCGACTAACACATACAAAATAACAGAAAACCGGTCAGGAACGTGACAATGACATGACACAGCAGGCAGATTCCTGCTTACAGAAATCAACAGCATGTGCCAAGACTGCCACATAAATTGGGAAGGCATAATTTGTGAAGAGCCAGAAGTGGCTGTTTTGGTTGGTTTGCAATCTGTTGTTTTATTGTTGTTACTGTATGTCTGTAAGCAGGAAGTCGCCCCATTTGTATGATGCTGTCATATCACCGAGTGTACCTTTTAAACAAATAGACGCACTTGGAATGATGCCATTTAGTTAAATGTTAGGTTTAGATGGGAGGTGAACAGTGTACACAGTATTTTCAAACGTACCCCCAGGGTGTGATCCTCCATTCCTTTTCAAAAACTGTTAAACAAACATATGTTGATATAAATGCAATATACTATGATATACTACTATGATCTTGGATCATACACACACAAAACAAATTCTAAATAGTACCAGACAGGTGTTCTTTTGCTTATAACCATTGCAGAACCCTTTTTGAAGGTTATATAAAGAAGCTACATAGCACCAACAAAGGGTTCTGCTATGGTTACAACTCTTTTGGAAGAGGTTTTATGCTTATTTATAGAACTTTTATGGTGAAAGGTTATTTATAGAACCATTCTCAATCTGCAATGTTCTTTGTAGATCCATTTGATCCATGGTTATACAGGGTTTTTATTCTTTCAGTGTGGGTAGTGTCATGACGTTGGCCTGGGGGTAGGTTTATGACAGTCATAAATACCTCTCCCCCCCCCCCCGTTCCTCTCCCTACTCTACTGATGTGACATTAGAAAGCCCCTTTGGTTAACATAGAGATTCTGGGAACATCAGAAGTTGGGGGGAAATGAACTATATTCTGGTAATCCGACCAACTGAACATATGCGGTGGTACTTAAGGTATATTATGTCAGTTCGGTTGCCCTCTGATACATTCTCATCAATGATAGAATGACATAAACTCTACTGTGGAAAGTCTAAACATCAGAGGTATCGGATTCACATGGAATTGTTGTTTAATTCAAATGTTTGAATATGAAATTATTTGTGAAGAGATGAAATGTAATTTTAGCTTCCAAATGAGAGATTTGGGTTTTCATAAGTTTGGGCCTCTGCTCAACCAGTGGCCCGCCCCTGTGAAGAGACATGGGTTATAAACTTTTCAGACACACCCCTCTCCCTCCACTATATAAGCCATTGACGAAAATATAACTTTCTGTTCCGAGGATATGAGGGTGACGATCCCATGTCAGAATGGTTCAGATAAAACTACAGGACGAAGCCAACATCAGCATGAGCTTTGGTTGCGACTGGTATGAACTTTGAAATCTTATTCACTACAGAAGTGATACCTTCTAGCCGTTGAGTTAGCAACAGTTGCTACAAATGCAGGTTAGGAAGGACAGTCAGAGTATCCCGTCTACTACACAACGACGTTACTACAACGTATCCAGTGACCACCAGAGACATTCTTCAAAGGACCGAGGACTCGGTTTGGCAACACGGTCTTCCATCTACCACCAACCTACTGAAGCGCAACACAGAGTAAATATTTATTGCATTTTCCTTTTCCAAATGGGCGGTAATTTAGAATGCATAAGATACTGTATTTACGATAGCACAGCTTCGCCTCTGTTCCAGTCTCCCGCTCTTTCACTAAAACCCAGCCCCCTTTCCTTTGTGTAACAAGCTGTCATATCTGTTCCGCCCGCTAGGGACATTTTCCTATGACGGCAATTTGTAATCAAGTTATGATTTAATTGTGTATGTGTGATTCTGTGTGATTAGTTAGGTATTTAGTAAATAAATAATTAAACCCAATTTTGTATTGCTGATTCAACTTGTTAGCCAGGGTTCGTGAAGATAACCAAGAATTTACAACTTTCAGATGAGACTGAAGTAAGATGACGATTAATGTTGACTGCTATTGATGTAAAATATTGCTAAATCTTTAAGAGTTTATTCGGAAGATAACAGCTCTATAAATATTATTTCGTGGTGCCCGACTCTCTAGTTAATTACATTTACATGATTAGTTCAATCAGGTAATATTAATTACGGAGAAAGTATTTTATAGAATGGCGTGTCATAACACTTAATCCAACCTACCAAAGACACGACAGTAGTTAACTTTGTTAAGGGGCACTTTTGCCCTAGTAACCTTCACGGTCGTTTCTTTGTTTCTTGTTTTGTTGGCGACATTTCATCAAATAAAGGAAAATGTACGCTGACCACGCTGCGCTTTGGTCCTGTCATTTCCACGACGACGAATGTGACACTCTTAGTAAAAGTACTTATCGTCATCTCGCAATCTGTGGATTCTAATCGATTAGATAGATTCAAATTGTATGTTAAATATCACAGAATAGTTGAAAGATATATGGTGCATAGAAATCCGAAGAGGGTGGATGGCAGAGATAGGTGGGATGGGATGAGGGAAGCTGAGGGTTGGGATGTGGAATTGGAGACAAGTGTGAGTGGAGTTGCTGGGCTTCACTTCACAGTTCTTCATTGTAAAGGGTTTAAACACTGTTTCCCATGCTTGTGCAATGAACCATAAACAATTAATGAACATGAACCTGTGGAACGGTCGTTAAGACACTAACAGCTTACAGACGGTAGGCAATTAAGGTCACAGTTGTGAAAACTTAGGACACTAAAGAGGCCTTTCTACTGACTCTGAAAAACACCAAAAGAAAGATGCCCAGGGTCCCTGCTCATCTGCGTGAACGTGCCTGAGGCATGCTGCAAGGAGGCATGAGGACTGCAGATGTGGCCAGGGCAATAAATTGCAATGTCCGTACTGTGAGACGCCAAAGACAGCGCTACAAGGAGACAGGACGGATAGCTGATCGTCCTCGCAGTGGCAGACCACGTGTAACAACACCTGCACAGGATCAGGACATCCGAACATCACACCTGTGGGACAAGTACAGGATGGCAACCACAACTGCCCGACTTACACCAGGAACACACAATCCCTCCATCAGTGCTCAGACTGTCCGCAATAGGCTGAGAGAGGCTGGACTGAGGGCTTGTAGGCCTGTTGTAAGGCAGGTCCTCACCAGACATCACCGGCAACAACGTTGCCTATGGGCACAAACCCACTGTCGCTGGACCAGACAGGACTGGAAAAAAGTGCTCTTCACTGACGAGTCGTGTTTTTTTTCTCACTAGGGGTGATGGTCAGATTCGGGATTATCGTTGAAGGAATGAGCATTACACCGGGGCCTGTACTCTGGAGCGGGATCGATTTGGAGGTGGGGGGTCCGTCATGGTCTGGGGCTGTGTGTCACAGCATCATCGAACTGAGCTTGTTGTCATTGCAGGCAATCTCAACGCTGTGCGTTACAGGGAAGACATCCTCCTCCCTCATGTGGTACCCTTCCTGCAGGCTCATCCTGACATGACCCTCCAGCATGACAATGCCACCAGCCATACTGCTCGTTCTGTGCGTGATTTCCTGCAAGACAGGAATGTCAGTGTTCTGCCATGGCCAGCGAAGAGCCCGGATCTCAATCCCATTGAGCAAGTCTGGGACCTGTTGGGTTGGAGGGTGGGGGCTAGGGCCATTCCCCCTAGAAATGTCCGGGAACTTGCAGGTGCCTTGGTGGAAGAGTGGGGTAACATCTCACAGCAAGAACTGGCAAATCCGGTGCAGTCCATGAAGAGGAGATGCACTGCAGTACTTAATGCAGCTGGTGGCCACACCAGATACTGACTGTGACTTTTGATTTTGACCCACCCCCTTTGTTCAGGGACACATTATTCCATTTCTGTTAGTCACATGTCTGTGGAACTTGTTCATTTTATGTCTCAGTTGTTGAATCTTGTTATGTTCATACAAATATTTCCACATGTTAAGTTTGCTGAAAATAAACGCAGTTGACAGTGAGAGGATGTTTACTTTTTTGCTGAGTTTATAATTCAGAGAATCATAGATGACTCCGTCTTTAGTAAAACGTTTCTGCAAACTATTTTTGGAGATTCAGGAAGAATTTGGTGAATTTTTCTCCATTTGCCATCCAGTTTGCTTTATTTTTGTAATAGATTACATTAGATCTTTCTTGAATAAGTTCCTCCAGTTCTTTTTGTTTTTTCTCTAACTTATATTGTATCTCTGTAGTATCGTTTTTATTGCTATCTACCTGTACTATTAGTTAATGTATTTCCCTTGTTAGTCTTGTCTCCTTAGACAGAAACTGCTTTCGTATTATTGATGAAAATTGAATTGAATGACCTCTGAAGGTACATTTAAAGGTATACCAAACAATAATGGATTTTCTGAACCTACAGTACCAGTCAAACGTTGACACACCTACTCATTCAAAAAAATAAAAATAAATTTAAACTATTTTCTACATTGTAGAATAATAGTCAAGACATCAAAACTATGAAATAACACATGGAATCATGTAGTAACCAAAAATGTGTTAAACAAATCCAAATCTATTTTCAAATACAGATTTTTCAAAGTAGCCACCCATTGCCTTGATGACAGCTTTGCACAATCTTGGCATTCTCTCAACCAGCTTCATGAGGTAGTCACCTGGAATGCATTTCAATTAACAGGTGTATCTTGTTCGAAGAGGTGTATCTTGTTTAATTTGGAATTTCTTTCCTTCTTAATGCGTTTGAGACAATCAGTTGTGTTGTGACAAGGTAGGGTGGTATAGAGAAGATAGTAAAAATAGTACAAATAAAGAAAAACCCTGGAATGAGTAGGTGAACCAAACTTTTGACTGCTATTGTATATTGTACTGGAAAAATTCTGTTATAAATTATTTTGGCTTAGTTAAAAATAAATTGTCCTCCAGTAAACTTTCAGTAAATTTCCAATATCCTTGTCCACGTGAAAATTCTATGAGAGTTATGTGAAGGCCAATTAGATAATGATCCGATCACATTCTGTCTACTATTAAAACTTTTTTAACCTTTGATGCAAGAGAGAAAAAGACACGAAAGTAGTCAAGACGACTAGCTTGATTAAGTCTCCTTCATGTATACCTCACTAGTCTCCGAATATCCACTATTTCTAATGTGTCCATACTATTTGTGATTTCCTTAAGGGCACGGTGATGATAGTTTATAGAGTGATTTCCCTTACGGTTCATTCAGGTACTTAACACTGTGTTATGGTTTCCCACAATAGTGATTTGATCGTTTGTTGCCTGTAAGTTCAATAAATTGGTATAAATATTTTCAAAGAAGTATGGATCATCCTGATTTGGACGATATAGATTAATGAGCCAAACCTTTTTTCATCCACAACCATTCTCAATTGACACAAGGTTATGCAACTCTTTCACAAGACACTGTCACTGGCCATGGTCATATAATATGTAATGGCAAAACACAACAAATTAGGTACACACAACACTCCCAGTTGCACAGAAAGAGCTGTGAGCACACTGTTAGGATTTGTGTTTATTGCACTATAACCCAATGCTATATCACATGTGATATAATATTAGCAACTGTTAGCCTGGGCGTCTGTGTGTGTGTGCTGAAAGTAACATTGTGCTCCAGATAGTGTGCTGAGAAGCTGTGGTTAACCTTGTGCAAGAACAGTATGCTTTCTATGCAGGTGCAAATAGCTCAGACAATGTTACAGAACTGTCTGGCCCCAGTCTCTAGGGTGTGAGAGCGTAATCTACACAGCAACAGCGCCGGACACCAAGGAGCACCAAGAGGCTGGGACTAGCCTGAGCGCCGGCGATAGGCTGAGCAAAGTTTAAACCATGCTCAGCCTCTACTGTGATAGGCCAACAGACGGGTTGGAACTACGTCTGTCACCGTATAAGAACAGCTGTTTACTTACATCCTGCCAGTTCTCTGTTCTATCCTGCGAGGTGATACAGAGAACCCGTATATACGAAAATTGCATTTACCATTTATCGCTTGAGTTTAATAAAAATACTTAAAGTATATTCGGTGACTCTGAATCACATTTTGTCCTGATACCAGATTGAATTGACGCAAATCCCTTATAACACCACACCCCAAAATATTTGAATAAGCTACCTCCCCTACATTTTAATTATCACTAAAAGAGCAAAGAACCCTTTTGTGAACTGCAAAAAAACATTGAAGAGCTCCAAGGGTTCTTTGAGTCATTATGATTCCACATAGAACCTTCAACCTTCACATCACACTTTTGTGTGCGTGTATAGTTCGTCCTGATGTGTTATGAAAAAGTTTCTGTGAATTTGATGGTTTATATTTTTTGTACTTCTATAAGTAAATGGTCCTGTAGTGGGCTAATGAAGAGGTTGGCATAAAATCATGTGCCGAGCTGCTATGATGCACCAGACACATAGGACGTGAACTGAGTTCAACCAATACAGGAACAGAGACAGCATACTGTACATTACAGTAGGACGGTACAGAGTGAATGTGCCTTTGTTTCTGATTAACTACAACTTACCTGCAGTAGGCATAGGTGGTGTAGTTGATTTAAACAGCCACATCCCTTTAAAGACAAAGTCCAATGGAATTACTGTACATAAAACTGACTACCCACACACACACACACCGATTAGTCTCCTACTTTTACTTACACTTCTGTCTTGTCTGCCACAACTTCTGTAAACAGGTGTGACTCTAACTAACCCTGACTGTATCACAGACTCAGACCTGGGGTCAAATATATACTGTCCAATACTTCAAATATTTCAGGGGCACTTTATTTAGCTACCCTGATGAAGGTCGACCAAGACTGAAACAATAGTTAAAAGATCCATTAATTTGTTGGAATCAAGATTACCTGTGTGCTGGAGTTTGTATTATTTTTATTAGTGCATTTTATGTAGCTGATATTTTTTACCCAGGTCTGCTCAGACTATGTGAGTGTTGTGTGCAAAATGCATCTTAATCACTTTTTTTTTTTTTTTTACTGAAAGTGCGCTACGGTTATCTTAAAAATATTACTGCCGATGCACAATTTTCTGGGACCATATCAACATTGGACAAATTAAGATAACACTAAAAGATCCCTAAATATCCCTTTAAAATAAGAAACACTGTATCAAAATAAGTAACTATATAATGTATGCCTAATTTGTAAACATAACATCAATGATACAATTATTATAATATAAAATAAACAAATTGACAAAAAATGGTCTATACCTGTTATCCAAAGAATAAGATTTCTCAAGTATTCAATGATGTCCCAAATAAGTGTCATGGTTATATTGACACTACTTTTCACACCCCTCTGATAATATTTTAGTTTCGTTTTTTTGTGTCTGCGTCATGCATGTCCATCTTTATTTATACTGTGCGCTTCTGGTAAATCACATGACTTCTTTAAACCAATGAATGAAGGTGCTTGAGGAAAAATGCTCAACTGGAAAAACAGGAAAAAGATTACATCCAGGCTGAGCTAATAAATCACATGACTTCTTCAGACCTCACACTCCTCAGTTAGATGTGTAACTCTGTGTTGTTGTTTGTGTCGCACTGCTTTGCTTTATCTTGGCCAGGTCGCAGTTGTAAATTAGAATTTGTTCTCAACTGGCCTACCAGGTTAAAAAAAGGTGAAATAAAATAAATAAAAATGATGAGTTTATTATTTTAATCAGCTGTGTAGTGCTCCAGTACTGAGTTTGGGAAACCCTGTTCTCAGTGGTGATTTTAGCATGTAAATCGTGGTGGGGCAAACTCCCAAAGAATGTTTTAGATGTGTGCCAGCAAAGCCACTACACAACACAACATTAAACAATACATTAATTGCACTATAACGGTGACAAACAGTGCCCACAAACTGTTAGGGCCTACATAAAGCTGTCCCAACAGCAGAGCTTTCTTTTCAGCACCATGGAGTAAATCCTTACCACAGCTACACCTGGCTATCAGCGGAGTCTTGTCTGGCAACGAAACAGATATTCAACCTCATTTACTGCATTTTTAAGAAATATAGTGGATATGGCTGACTTGCTTAAACTAATGTGGTTTCTACTTAAAATTGCGATGTACAAACTATGGCATAAGGGAATGACGAGCGGATAAGAGGCAATACGTAATTTCAATTAAGACATTAATGAGCAAGCTAAGACTTTTGAAATGTAGAGGACAGAATTCAGAACATGGGCTGTTCTTACAGTATTCTCCCTGAACTATAGGATAAATAAATAAAGGGGGTATATAAGCAGACAATGAAAGCTCTTTTGCCCTGCCGTGTACACTAGCATGTGGTGCCGTGCATTGAAACACCGCTTCCCATTTATTTTCAATGGAAGAAAAGCCTTGGGAAGCGGAGAGCGGGGGACCGTTGGGTGGCATAAACGTGGCGTGGGAGGATGTAAAAAAGTTTAAAATTTCCCAACTTTATGCAAATCCTCTGCGACGACCATTGGGCTATGACCAATCATATCGAGTGGTTCTCATGACTAATTTGACGGTATGCGACCCTGTGCTGGAGATATTCTTCAGCAAAGATGGCTGACAAAAATACTAGGATGGAAGCAAATGTAAGTAATTAAAACGAATCATGCAAAAAAATGTACAGTTGAGAGGAATATGTTAGTTAATGTAGAGACAAAGTTAATTTACGAAAATCACTATTTAGCAAGCTAGCTGACTAGCTAACGTTAACCAGCTAGCTAACATTAGCATCCTAGCCAGCTAGCTAACGTTATTATCCTAGCCACCTAGCTAGAATTCATAACATAACATAAGTTTTGCAGATTTTGTAACATATTGTAAATTTAGCAAATTCATAACATATTGTATGATTTGCAAATTCGTAACATATAATACAAATTGTTATTCCTAACATATCATACAAAATGGGTGATGGACATCCACAAATTAATACATACCATACGAAACGTAACATACATTCTAAATTGAGTGTCTTGGATTTACTTGCTTAATAATACAAGTACTGTGTACATTGTAGGGCACTGCCTGCAAACTCCCTCCATCGGCGAGTGTGCAGAGCAGCCCCCAAACAACTTGTCTTGAGGCTACCCCACATACCTTATGGAATACGGGGTCCTCGATTTGCTGTATCAAGATGAAACAGCAAGGAGGACGAGAAGTGAAAGTAGGGAGAGGAGGAAAAGGAGATTCAAGACCATTGGCTCGAGGTACTCTTCCTCCCTCAGCGCACATCAGCACGCAATGACAAATACATGGCCTGCACCCATGGGGGGTGGCAGTGCCAAGAGGGACTGGTTCAATGGGAGGAAAGTATGAACAGCACTGATCTCCCTGGGAAGATGGAGTGCTTCACCGCCTCCATATTCCAAAAGGTATACGTGTCTGTGGCATGTTCAGTACGGGCGTTGAATGTAACGTCTCTACTGTTGGCTTACCAGGTCGATTTGTTACAAGAGATGAGCATTCTCTAAGTCAAAGGTACAGCCAACCAGGACCAATGGGACAAGATCTGCGTCATTGCAGATCTCAACTTCCGAGCCTCCAGAGGCTGTGGGTGCACCATGAGTCTTATGGCGCGCGGGGGAGAGAGCGGTGTGGTTCAACTTGTCCAACCTCTCGTACAAAGAATAGGCAGATTTCCTTGATGCTCCTATAGTGCCGAATTAACCATGCAGCAGAAGTACAAACTCTGCAAGAATGAAGGTGAAGCCTTCAACTTCTGCTTGCCCTGTAGACCTGGGTACTGTGGTAACCCGGTCTCCCCTTCCACGAGCCAGGGCTTCAGGGTTTAACGTAACTCAAAACCCACAGAAATGCAGCAGGCAGCTAACCCACAGTTCGGCTCTCCTAACAGAGGCTAACAGTAGGGGAGGCGGTCTTTCGCTGCTACCGCATCAGGGTCCTGCACCCTGAATCCCTTGGGGGAAAGAAGGGCTTCTGAGGAGCATCCAACAGTTCACTCCTTGTCCTTGTCCTAAAACCCTGCCGCTCATATAGAGCAGCTAATCTCTATGCATCCGCTCACAGGGAAGATGGGAGGGGCCTCACCCCCTGTGCCATAACTCTCTCATTGGCGCTTTCACAAGCAAGAGAGGCAGGAAGACAAATTGCCCAGTGTTTTAACACTGTGCTTTGTAATACAAAAGTTTGTTGCATCCAGGCGCCTTGCCTAGGGTACAGAGCAAAAATATGACACTGGTGTGTGAGAGTCATCAGACTTGTGGGCGACTCACCGCAAGAGTAGGGAACTGGCAGTCCAGCCCTGGGTCTTGTCCACAGTCATAAAGGGGTACAGACTGCAGTTCTCTATGAAGCCACCCATTTTCAACAGAGTTTTGGTTTCAATAGCAAATGGCGACTCAGACTGCATACTAGAGCAGACAATTTCCTCTCTACTAATCAAAGGGGCAGAGTAATATCAGTGGCTTTGAGCCATCTATGTCACATCTGCGCCCACTACGCCCTCTGGTGTTCATCCGGTATTGTCTTAACCTGCAGTTGTGATTGTGTGGTTGGAGACAGGTGTGCTGGAGTCAGAGCAGATCCCTACCAGCTGCAAATCGTCCCATAAATCAAGACCTCTACATATACTCATTCCTGCCACCTCCACATACTCATTCCTGCCACCTCCACTCTGCCAGATCGTAATCTCTGCTCAGTCAGTTATCATTCTAGCCTTTTGTCTATTCTCAAGATCCTGTTGTGCTGCTTTGCTCGTTTTCCTGCCTTACACCATTTGTGTCCTCTCCTTGCAGTTACCGCTCTGTCTCTGGCTCCTGTCTCCTGTTCCACATCTCACCACCAACCACCTTGCTCTGTATATCACTCACCACCATCACCTTCGATTCCCCTCAGGACCTGTTCTACTCAGCCAACTCCAACCTCACTCCACCCTCCTGGTTTTTCTGAGCTACCCCGGTTCTGCACTCCCCATTTCTCTGTGATCAATAAACCTTTTTGTGCATTCATCCCGGCTTCCTCTTCTGAGTCCGCTCTTATGTTCCCCCCCTTCGCTCATTGTAACAATCTAGGCTTATACTCCCGGTACTTCCTGGTTCCCTTTTGGACATACGGGTCCTCAACAGCTTCTTGAGGAAGTTCACGTTCCATATGCTTACTATCAATGTGCTGTCTTGCTCTATTTGTCAAGGCAACTGGTTCACCAGTCGACCTCAGGATGCTTATTTTCACATAAATATTCTGCCTGCTCACAGGAAGCTTCTCAGGTTCGCCATTGAAGACACAGCCTACGAATACCTTGCTGTTCCCTTCGGGCTAGCCCTATCTTCCCGTACATTCAGCAAGTGTGTGGAGGCTATAGCACCCAAGCAAGCGGTATGAGACACGGCTTCCCTTGTAACCCACCTCAAAGAGTTATGGTTCAAGATCAACCAGAAAAAGAGCTCTTTGATGCCCACACATAAAATAGAATACTGGGATCTCTCTCTTATCGGGCTACGCTATCGGACAGCCACATCATGTTGTTCCAACAGTGCCTCTCCCTGTTCAACCATATCCCTAACCTTAACCGTTACCCATTGGAATGACTGCAACTCTGGATCAGAAGGTTGTGTGTCTGATCCCACTATTGATCCCACTACTGATCCCACTATCCCAAACCTTAACCCTTACGCTAACCATTCGTAATGAGTGCCTAAACTTAACCCTTAGCTTCAAAATGTGATGTTTGGAGAAATGGAACGATACAGAGCAGTAAGACTAACTAAATAACGTTGAAATTTGGCGTTTGGAACAACTTTGAAATTTGACATTTGGAGAACGTGGATGAATGTCTAATTCTGCAGTGAGACTGTAAGAGCTTGTTGGGACAGACAATACTACTGGGGTGGCATACATCAACTGCCAGGGTGGCACTCGCTCTCTGCATCTACACAGAATAGCTGTCAGGATTATTTTGTGGAGCAGGGCACACCTACTTTCACTACACGTGAGTCATGTCCCAGGCGTACTGAATGTGAGAGCGAACTTGTTGTCCAGAGGGAATCCCCTATACAGGGATTGGAGGTTCCATCCCGAGGTGGTGAACCAAGACTGGGAGAGATACGGTCTAGCCAGCATAGATCTTTTCACATCGCACAAAAATACGCACTGCCCGTTGTTCTTTGCGATAGCAGGAGATGTACCACTGAGATTGCATATACCAGCACACCCTTGGCCAAAGGTAATGCTCTATGCAAGGAATTGGGTAACAGGCGGCACGGCCCGCAGATCACTTTCCAAATATTAGGAATTCAGTTGGGGTCACTGGCAGTCACTCAATTAGCCCATGTCAGCAAGTTAGCCTAGCCAGCTCTGGTAAGTAACTCTCACTCAGATATCATATTAACATACCATAAGTCAAGGCAAAATGTGTAGAATTTAAGGAAATTAGCTTAAAAACGGCAAACATTTCTCTGCACCCTATGGCAAAATGTGTAGAATTGCAAGGCATTACCTGTAAAACTGCAAAATGTGCCCTTGCTATAAAACTGAAACATTATCTCTATGATCCATGGCAAAATGTGTAAGATTGCAGGAAATGAACGTTAAAAAGTCAACATTTTGGGCTTAGGACCCCCAAAAGGCTAGTGCCTGACTGCGTATGTGGGTAAGGATTTGTAGGATTGTAGAGGACACGCCCCCCTCAGAGAGAGAGAGACACAGCTTAATGTGAGCTCTCACATCTTTCAACATGTTTTTTACGAAAGGATAGATTTGGAGTTAGATGAACTTGGATTTTTCGGCAGGTACATATGCAGGATGCTACTCTCCACAGCATGGCCTTCACTCCAGATTTTGACCACAATTAACCGTAGAGATTACTGCTTCCAAGGTTTTCTTTTTCCAAGCTACACAGAGGGTGCTCTAGCAAACAAACAGAGACCTGAGGACACCATTCCAACCTGGAACTGAGCTCCCAGGCTTGAAAGGACAGACCAGATACAAATTCAATTAGCACTAAGGTGTGAAGTAAAAGGGCTTTTGTCCCAACCAGTGTCAGGAGTCTTTGAAGCATCCTCTGAAGCCCCTTCCTGCTGTTCAAAGACCATTCACTGGCATTTTCTACAAGAAATCTGCCTCCAGAAATAAAGGCTTCTTCCAAGTGGGTGTGACACACACCTTCTCCCATTGCCTGCTGCACTGCTGCTTGGATTCCACCTGGCGATCTGTTCACCGTCTGCCCTGGCCTGTCTCCCCCTGTCTGGTACAGGTACCTCCACCACACACTCTCAATTCAATTCAATTCAATTCAAGGGGCTTTATTGGCATGGGAAACATGTGTTAACATTGCCAAAGCAAGTGAGGTAGATAATACACAAAAGTGAAATAAACAATACAAATTAACAGTAAACATTACACATACAGAAGTTTCAAAACAAGAAAGACATTACAAATGTCATATTATATATATACAGTGTTGTAACAATGTACAAATGGTTAAAGCACACAAGTTAAAATAAATAAGCATAAATATGGGTTGTATTTACAATGGTGTTTGTTCTTCACTGGTTGCCCTTTTCTTGTGGCAACAGGTCACAAATCTTGCTGCTGTGATGGCACACTGTGGAATTTCACCCAGTAGATATGGGAGTTTATCAAAATTGGATTTGTTTTCAAATTCTTTGTGGATCTGTGTAATCTGAGGGAAATATGTCTCTCTAATATGGTCATACATTGGGCAGGAGGTTAGGAAGTGCAGCTCAGTTTCCACCTCATTTTGTGGGCAGTGAGCACATAGCCTGTCTTCTCTTGAGAGCCATGTCTGCCTACGGCGGCCTTTCTCAATAGCAAGGCTATGCTCACTGAGTCTGTACATAGTCAAAGCTTTCCTTAAGTTTGGGTCAGTCACAGTGGTCAGGTATTCTGCCACTGTGTACTCTCTGTTTAGGGCCAAATAGCATTCTAGTTTGCTCTGTTTTTTTGTTAATTCTTTCCAATGTGTCAAGTAATTATCTTTTTGTTTTCTCATGATTTGGTTGGGTCTAATTGTGCTGTTGTCCTGGGGCTCTGTGGGGTGTGTTTGTGTTTGTGAACAGAGCGCTAGGACCAGCTTGCTTAGGGGACTCTTCTCCAGGTTCATCTCTCTGTAGGTGATGGCTTTGTTATGGAAGGTTTGGGAATCGCTTCCTTTTAGGTGGTTGTAGAATTTAACGTCTCTTTTCTGGATTTTGATAATTAGTGGGTATCGGCCTAATTCTGCTCTGCATGCATTATTTGGTGTTCTACGTTGTACACGGAGGATATTTTTGCAGAATTCTGCATGCAGAGTCTCAATTTGGTGTTTGTCCCATTTTGTGAAATCTTGGTTGGTGAGCGGACCCCAGACCTCACAACCATAAAGGGCAATGGGCTCTATGACTGATTCAAGTATTTTTAGCCAGATCCTAATTGGTATGTTGAAATTTATGTTCCTTTTGATGGCATAGAATGCCCTTCTTGCCTTGTCTCTCAGATCGTTCACAGCTCTGTGGAAGCTACCTGTGGTGCTGATGTTTAGGCCGAGGTATGTATAGTTTTTTGTGTGCTCTAGGGCAACGGTGTCTAGATGGAATTTGTGGTCCTGGCGACTGGACCTTTTTTGGAACACCATTATTTTGGTCTTACTGAGATTTACTGTCAGGGCCCAGGTCTGACAGAATCTGTGCAGAAGATCTAGGTGCTGCTGTAGGCCCTCCTTGGTTGGTGACAGAAGCACCAGATCATCAGCAAACAGTAGACATTTGACTTCGGATTCTAGTAGGGTGAGACCGGGTGCTGCAGACTGTTCTAGTGCCCGCGCCAATTCGTTGATATATATGTTGAAGAGGGTGGGGCTTAAGCTGCATCCCTGTCTCACCCCACGACCCTGTGAGAAGAAATGTGTGTGTTTTTTGCCAATTTTAACCGCACACTTGTTGTTTGTGTACATGGATTTTATAATGTCGTATGTTTTACCCCCAACACCACTTTCCATCAATTTGTATAGCAGACCCTCATGCCAAATTGAGTCGAAGGCTTTTTTGAAATCAACAAAGCATGAGAAGACTTTGCCTTTGTTTTGGTTTGTTTGGTTGTCAATTAGGGTGTGTAGGGTGAATACATGGTCTGTTGTACGGTAATTTGGTAAAAAGCCAATTTGACATTTGCTCAGTACATTGTTTTCATTGAGGAAATGTACGAGTCTGCTGTTAATGATAATGCAGAGTATTTTCCCAAGGTTACTGTTGACGCATATTCCACGGTAGTTATTGGGGTCAAATTTGTCTCCACTTTTGTGGATTGGGGTGATCAGTCCTTGGTTCCAAATATTGGGGAAGATGCCAGAGCTAAGGACGATGTTAAAGAGTTTTAATATAGCCAATTGGAATTTGTTGTCTGTATATTTGATCATTTCATTAAGGATACCATCAACACCACAGGCCTTTTTGGGTTGGAGGGTTTTTATTTTGTCCTGTAACTCATTCAAGGTAATTGGAGAATCCAGTGGGTTCTGGTAGTCTTTAATAGTTGATTCTAGGATTTGTATTTGATCATGTATATGTTTTTGCTCTTTATTCTTTGTTATAGAGCCAAAAAGATTGGTTTACCCATACATCTCCATTTTGGATAGATAATTCTTCGTGTTGTTGTTTGTTTAGTGTTTTCCAATTTTCCCAGAATTGGTTAGAGTCTATGGATTCTTCAATTACATTGAGCTGATTTCTGACGTGCTGTTCCTTCTTTTTCCGTAGTGTATTTCTGTATTGTTTTAGTGATTCACCATAGTGAAGGCGTAGACTCAGGTTTTCCGGGTCTCTATGTTTTTGGTTGGACAGGTTTCTCAATTTCTTTCTTAGATTTTTGCATTCTTTATCAAACCATTTGTCATTGTTGTTCATTTTCTTCGGTTTTCTATTTGAGATTTTTAGATTTGATAGGGAAGCTGAGAGGTCAAATATACTGTTAAGATTTTCTACTGCCAAGTTTACACCTTCACTATTGCAGTGGAACGTTTTACCCAGGAAGTTGTCTAAAAGGGATTGAATTTGCTGTTGCCTAATTGTTTTTTGGTAGGTTTCCAAACTGCATTCCTTCCATCTATAGCATTTCTTAATGTTACTCAGTTCCTTTGGCTTTGATGCCTCATGATTGAGTATTGCTCTGTTCAAGTAGACTGTGATTTTGCTGTGGTCTGATAGGGGTGTCAGTGGACTGACTGTGAACGCTCTGAGAGACTCTGGGTTGAGGTCAGTGATAAAGTAGTCTACAGTGCTACTGCCAAGAGATGAGCTATAGGTGTACCTACCATAGGAGTCCCCTCGAAGCCTACCATTGACTATGTACATACCCAGCGTGCGACAGAGCTGCAGGAGTTGTGACCCGTTTTTGTTGGTTATGTTGTCATAGTTGTGCCTAGGTGGGCATATGGGGGAGGGAATGCTGTCACCTCCAGGTAGGTGTTTGTCCCCCTGTGTGCTGAGGGTGTCAGGTTCCTGTCCAGTTCTGGCATTTAGGTCGCCACAGACTAATACATGTCCCTGGGCCTGGAAATGATTGATTTCCCCCTCCAGGATGGAGAAGCTGTCTTCATTAAAGTATGGGGATTCTAGTGGGGGGATATAGGTAGCACACAGGAGGACATTTTTCTCTGTTAAGATAATTTCCTTTTGAATTTCAAGCCAAATGTAAAATGTTCCTGTTTTGATTAATTTAATGGAGTGAGTTAGGTCTGCTCTATACCAAATTAGCATTCCCCCTGAGTCCCTTCCCTGTTTCACACCTGGTAGTTTGGTGGATGGGACTACCAGCTCTCTGTAACCTAGAGGGCAACCAGTGGGTCCGTCTCCTCTATACCATGTTTCTTGCAGGATGACAATGTCTGCAGTACCGATTTCTTTGGTGAAGTCCGGGTTCCTGCTCTTTAGGCCAAAGGCAGATGACCTCAGACCTTGGATATTCCAGGATGATATAGTGAAGGCTTTTTGTTCCATAAAGTGTCCAATGTTGTTGGTCGGGGTTTGGCCTCAGGCCAGTAAGTGTGAGCAGAGCCTGCTGAGCATCTGGTACATGCCGTTGGCTTGGGCGAGTGTAAGAGTGGGGGTTGGGCCTGTTTGCCCGCTCACTATCTGGGCGTATGTGTGACTTCCATGTTGATGCCCTCTTTGCGGGGGTGGGGTGCATGGGGTGGGCAGGAGTGGCATGGGTCTGATCTGAGGGGGCCTAAATTGGGTGTGGGCATGGTTGATGTGGGGGGGGTGTGTAGGTCTAGGGGGGGGTCCTGGAGGTCTTGGAGGGTGTCTCGCTGGTCTGGGTGGGGTGTCTATTGATCTGTTGCTCCTGTGTGAAGTGTTGGGGCTTCGTTTGAGAGCGATGTCCTTTAGAGTCCGGGCAAAGGTGGGCACTGCTGCCTTGTAGAGGTGGACCTGGTCATAGAGGCTGTTCAAGTCCAGGGTGGAGTGGTGGGCCAGAAAAACATTTGGTTTTGAGGCACAGTCACGGGAAATGCTTGCGTTTACCCGCTGTATTGTAGCAGGGTGGAAGTCTTTTCGTGGTAGCAGGGTGGAGATAACCACTTGTGCGTTGGGGAAAGTAGAAGAAGCTTTTTCAATCACTCCCTTCAGTGCTGTGGCCACCCTTTCCTGCTGTGCTCTCAGGTCGTTTGTGCCTGTGTGTATTATTATGTGGCTAGGTGAGCCTAGTTTGTCCTCAGACAGAAGGTCTAGGGCGCACTGGGTGTTTGGACACCAGAGTTTAGACACACTGTGTTTGGGAAAAAGTTTTTTTTCTTCTATATATTTCCCATTTGAGTCCATAAGGAGAAAAATCTGTGTCTTGTGTTTGTCCTCAGTGGGTGTGGGGGGGTTGTCAGGAGGGCTATCGGGGTGGCTGACAGGGGGGGTGCTCAGAGGGGGTGAGAGCTGCTGGGCTTGGGGTTTTTCTTTTGTCTGTTCTGCTGTGATGTCGACTCTATGGTCAGGGTCTGGTGTGGACTGTTCTGCTGTGGTGTCGAGACTTTTGTCGGGTGCTGAGGTGGGCTGTTCTGCTGGCGTCTCTGTGGGGATGGCCACCTCCCTAGTGGGTTGTTCTCTGTCACATGCCATCCCCCTCAACCTCTCCTCCAGCAGTCTGATCCTCTCCTCCATCCCCCTCTCGCTCTCCTCCAGCAGTCTGATCCTCTCCTCTAGTGCTTTGTTCTGCTCCTGCTTCTGCTCTTTCTCCTGTTGAAGTTGTCTCACCACTGTACAGAGTGCAGATATGTCTCTCTCCACCTCCAGCTCTCCTGGTCTGGTTAAGGGGTTGTTGTGCTGGACTGTTGTATGGGTCTGTGCTGACTGGAGTGTAATCACCTGCTGTTCCAGCTCCACCTGCCTTACCTCCAGCTGGGTAAATTTATCCTTCATTTCAATGAGGGAGGAGTGCTCTGTATTGGGAGGTTGACTGTTTGCTGAGGGTTGCTCGTCTGTGGGGTTATATGGTGAGGAGGTCTGGTCTGACCCACTTGGGGTGGGGGTATCTTTATCAAGGGAGAGCTTCTCCTGCTGGGCTAGTTCTTTGATTAGGTGAAAGTCCAGCTGAAACTGTTTGTGGTTGCCCTGTACCATTACTGTTCCAGACTTATATAGATTTATATTAGCTGACTCCTCGTCCTCGTTGTCAAGAATCCTGAGTTTCCACCCCTCGTTAACCCCCCCTCTCTTGACAGAGGGGTAGTGTGCTAATATAGCACTGTGCCATGCCAGGGGATGGTTTGTGTGGAAGATAAGGTTGCTGATGTTCCCATTTTTGTAATAGTCAGCAAAAAGTGTCTCTTGATTTTCCATAAGAAGCTTCATTTTGTGATCTTTTCTTGCCTTATCATTCTTAACACTCACAGGGTAATGTATTTTAATTACCTCTGAACAGCGGGAGGCAGCTTCTAAGGCCTCTCCATTTGGTTGGGGTAGACTATTCGACTCTCCTGCCATTGTTGGGCTAATGTGCTTTGACACCTCTCACTTGGCACGTCAGTGCTAGTTGAAGCTGTATCAAGCTTGGAAGAATTATGTTACCATTCAGGCCTTATAAAGTAATGTCATGTATTTTTCTTCTTGGCTTTTGGAAATAGAATATAGTTTCAGACTAAACATTACTCACTCAGTTCCAGGTTGGGTGGTGTTTTCAGGTTTCTGTTGTTTTCCAGAGAATATGCTGTAAAGAATTATAAACCTTGGTTGTTGTGAACTTTTCAGGTGATTCCGTAATTCCGTCCAAAATCAGGTTGTAGGTTTTGAGTTTTGATTTGAAGTGAAGGTTATGTAGTAGAGGGTAGCATCCTGTATGTGTTCCTGACAAAAAATCCAAGTTTATCTAACTCTAAACCTATCTTTTTAAAGAAAATGCTGAAAAATGCAGGAGCTCATCTGATCGTGACCTCTCTCTGTTCCTCTCTCTCTCTCTCTCTCTCTCTCTCTCTCTCTCTCTCTCTCTCTCTCTCTCTCTCTCTCTCTCTCTCTCTCTCTCTCTCTCTCTCTCTCTCTCTCTCTCTCTCTCTCTCTCTCTCTCTCTCTCTCTCTCTCTCTCTCTCTCTCTCTCTCTCGAGCTTTCGCTCGCCAACAGCACAGACGCACTGTTGGGGCGAGTAACTGTGAACTTATAATGGCTAGCCCCAAGTCGTTATATATAATTTTTTTAAATATTTTGCTGTTTGCCTCATGACTCCTGCGTACTTTGACTACAAACTTTCTTTATCCAACTGTGGGACAGACTATGTTTGTTCCCACACTCGGGACTCTGACTCTCTATTGGTTACACAGACTTTTGGCCTCCAATCCTATTCTAACCACCTCTCGCCAGCTTTGTATTCATCTTACCTGATCAATCCAGATGTGTTGGTCATTACTGAGACGTGGTTAAGGAAGTGTTTTAAATACTGATGTTAACCTTTTTGGCTCTGGATAAGAGCGTCTGCTAAATGACTTAAATGTAAATGTAAATGTAAATAACCCTTTTCGGCAAGACAGATCTTCCAAAGGTGGGGGAGTGAATCTTTACCAAGGATCACCTTCAGTGCTCGGTTGTCTCTACCAAGTCTGTCCCCAAACAATATGATTTGCTGGTTTTAAGCATTAAACTTTCAAATAGCTCTTTGTTGACTGTTGCTGGGTGCTATCGTCCTCCATCGGCTTGTATCCTATCTGCCCTAAGCTCTCTCCTGGCCCCTTACACTAAGTCTGAATTTTTCCTGCTATGTGACCTAAACTGGGATATGCTTAAACAACCTGACCAAGTCCTAAAGCAATGGTACTCCCTAAATATTTCTCAGATTATCACCAATCCCACAATGTATGACTCCAAACACCCAGAAAGGCTACTCTCCTCGATGTTATCCTCACAAATAATCCTGATAGGTATCAGTCTGGTGTTTTCTGTAATGACCTTAGTGATCACTGTTTAACAGCCTGTGTTCGTAATGGCTGCTCAGTGAAATGACCTGTCCTGATATGTCATAGACGCTTGCTAAAAAACTTTAATGAGCAAGCCTTCCTTCATGAACTGGCTTCTGTAAAATGGTATAGAATCAGCTTGATCCCCTCTGTCGAAGACGCTTGGACCTTCTTTTTTGATATTTTCAGTGGTATTGTTAACAAACACACCCTCATAAAGAAAATTAGAATTATAAACAGGTTCAGCCCCTGGTTCGACCGTGATCTTGCAGAGTTACTCCACCTCAAGAATTGCATTTGGCGAAAGGCTTGGCACACACATACTCAGGCTGACTGGCTATCGTTCAGGCAAATGATAAATAAGTGCACTCAGGCTATCCGGAAGGCCAAAGTTAATTACTTTACGGAGCAGTTCTCTCTCTGTGGGTCTAACCCCAAGAAGTTCTGGAAAACAGTTAAAGACCTGGAGAATAAACCCTCCTCACAGCTGCCCATGTCCCTTAATGTTGATGATGTGGTTGTTACTGACAAGAAGCACATGGCTGAGCTCTTTAATCACCACTTCATTAAGTCAGGACTCCTATTTGACTCAGCCATGCCTCCTTGCCCATCCAACATTTCCTCATCTCCCACCCCTTCTTATGCAACTATCCCCGATGCTTCTCCCTCTTTTTCCCCTGCCGCACTACAAAGTTTCTCCCTTCAGGCAGTCACTGAGTCCGAGGTGCTAAAGGAGCTCCTTAAACTTGACCCCAAAAACACATCTGGGTCAGATGGTTTAGACCCTTTCTTCTTTAAGGTTGCTGCCCCTATCATCGCAAAGCCTATCTCTAACCTTTTTAACCTGTCTCTCCTTTCTGGGCAGGTTCCCATTGCTTGGAAGGCAGCCACAGTTCGTCCTTTCTTTAAAGTGGGAGATCAAGCTAATCCTAACTGTTATAGGCCTATTTCTATTTTGCCCTGTTTATCAAAAGTGTTGGAAAAACTTGTCAATAATCAACTGACTGGCTTTCTTGATGTCTATAGTATTCTCTCGGGTATGCAATCTGGTTTCCACTCAGGTTATGGATGTGTCACTGCATCCTTAAAGGTCCTCAATGATGTCACCATTTGCCCTTGATTCTAAGCAATATTGTGCTGCTATTTTTATTGACTTTTGATATGGCAGACCATTCCATTCTTGTGGGCCTGTCACGACTTCCACCGAAGGTGGCTCCTCTCCCTGTTCGGGCGGCGCTCTGCGGTCGTCGTCGCCGGTCTACTAGCTGCCACCGATCCTTTTTCCTTTTCTTTTGGTTATGTCTGTCTTGTGTTTCACCTGTGTTCTATTTGGGTAATTAGGGGGGGGTATTTAAATCTCGCCATTTCCTCTGGGTTTGTGCGGGATTGTTGCGTTTTCTGTTGTTCAGTTTTGGGTTGCGTTTTTTTAGGTTCTGTTGTACAGGTGTTTTGAGGCTACCGTTGTAGTCCTGTTTTTCCTGTTCTTTGGACCCTTTTTATTAAATGCCCTTTTCGGAAACTTACTTTCTCTTGCACCTGACTCCACAACCACAACTCCTTTTGGAGAGATCTGACATACTAAGGAGTATTGGTGTCTCTGAGCGGTCTTTGGCCTGCTTTGCTAACTACCTCTCTCAAAGAGTACAGTGTATAAAGTCCGAAAATCTGCTGTCTCAGCCACTGCCTATCACTAAGGGAGTACCCCAAGGCTCAATCATAGGCCCCACGCTCTTCTCAATTTACATCAACAACATACCTCAGGCAGTAGGAAACTCTCATCCATTTATAAGCAGATGATACAGTCTTATACTCAGCTGGCCCCTCCCCAGCTGTTGTGTTAAATGTACACTAAGAAATCTTTGTTGTAGAGCAACAAGCTTTCTCTACCCTTATCATTGTTCTGAACACCTCCAAAACAAAGGTCATGTGGTTTGGTAAGAAGAATGCCCCTCTTCCCACAGGTGTTATTACTACCTCTGAGGGTTTAGAGGTAGTTACCTCATACCTTGGGGAGGCAGGGAAGCCTAGTGGTTAGAGCGTTGGACTAGTAACCGAAAGGTTGCAAGTTCGAATCCCCGAGCTGACAAGGTACAAATCTGTCATTCTGCTCCTGAACAAGGAGGTTAAACCACTGTTCCTGGGCAGTATAAGACTGTTACTGGGCAGTATAAGACTGTTCCTGGGCAGCCTAGTTAAATAAAGGTTAAAAAAATACAAGTAATTGGGAGTATTGCTAGATGGTGCACTGTCCTTCTCTCAGCACATATCAAAGCTGCAGGCTAAAGTTAAATCAAGACTTGGTTTCCTCTATTGTTATCACTCCTCTTTCACCCCAGCTGCCAAACTATTCAGATGACCATCCTACCCATGCTAAATTACGGAGACATAATTTATAGATCGGCAGGTAAGGGTGTTCTCGAGCGGCTAGATGTTCTTTACCATTCGGCCATCAGATTTGCCACCAATACTCCTTATAGGACACATCACTGCACACTATACTCCTCTGTAAACTGGTCATCTCTGTATACCCGTCGCAAGACCCACTGGTTGATGCTTATTTATAAAACCCTCTTAGGCCTCACTCCCCCCTATCTGAGATATCTACTGCAGCCCTCATTCTCTACATACAACACCCGTTCTGCCAGTCACATTCTGTTAAACGTCCCCAAAGCACACACATCCCTGGATCGCTCCTCTTTTCAGTTCGCTGCAGCTAGCGACTGGAAAGAGCTGCAACAAACACTCAAACTGGACAGTTTTGTCTCAATATCTTCATTCAAAGCCTCAATCATGAACACTCTTACAGGCAGTTGTGGCTGCTTTATATGATGTATTGTTGTCTCTACCTTCTTGACCTTTGTGCTGTTGACTTTGCCCAATAATGTTTGTACCATGTTTTTGTGCTTCTACCATGTTGTGTTGCTACCATGTTGTTGTCATGTTGTGTTGCTACCATGCTGTGTTTTCATGTTTTGCTGCCTTGTTATGTTGTTGTCTAACATGCTGACCAGACACGTCGCGTGCGCGAGCGTCGCAAAATAAATTTAGAAATCCATGTTATTCAATTATTGCACCTACACTGCTCGCGCGTGCCAACGAGCGTCTGCGACGCCAAGGGCTAAAATAGAAGTCGTTCCTATTTCTGACGCAGATCGCGCTGAAAGTCATCTCCTCATTGGTTTATAGAAGCAGGTACCCACGTGCCATTTCCTCATTGGTTATACACACGTGGGTGATTGAAAGATTAACTTTGTTGCCGGTTGTCGTGGTAATACAATGAAAGTTTAGATGTGATCACCATATAAGTTCAAAGATGAAAAAGCCTGGAAGGAGGAGAGATGACTAGAAACGATTCGGTTGGCCGTTTTATGTGTGGATTAATTGTCGGCGTAGAGGTCCTTGTGCATTTCAGGTAAAATAACAACTCAATGTTTATATCCCAGGACAAATTAGCTAGCAACAGCAAGCTAGCTAAATAGGACTAATTAACGTTAGCTAGCAAGTGCAAGCTAAATTGCCATACATGTTTAATGCTTTTCTACCTGTCCCCAAATTAATGTCATTGGTTCAGAGTTTGTTTTGATATTTTAACCTGCGTGTCGTGATCGCGTTTGGTGTGGGGGGGCAAAATACATTTATGCACGATAGCGCACGATGGCGCACGCGCGCAGCCGGTTTGGGTTCCGTGTTAGGTCTCTCTTTATGTAGTGTTGTGTCTCTCTTGTTGTGATGTGTGTTTTGTCATATTGTATGAATTTCTTTTTTTAATCCCAGGCCCCGTCCCCGCAGGAGGCCTTTTGGCTTTTGGTAGGCCATCATTGTAAATAAGAATTTGTTCTTAACTGACTTGCCTAGTTAAATAAAAAATATATGGATGTGGGTAGGATTATTTCTCATTTTTGTAGCCCCTTGATGGCCAGGGGAGCTCTTTTTCACACCATCCTTCGCTTTTGCTCCCCCTCCTGTCCAGCTCCGGCGTTCGCCATCGCCGGCCTTCTAGCTGCTGCCGAACCTGCTGCTGGCAAACACCCTTCACTCATCAACCCTGGACTTGTCTTGTCATCATTACACACACCTGGTTTCAATCCCCACCCTATCACTGTATATATACTCCCTCTGTCATTTGTCTTTGTCGTTCATTGTAAATGTTGCTTGTTTTCCTGAGAGGAATCTCCTATTTCCTGAGTACTTTATTATTTTGCACTTTGGGTTTTGCTTTAATATATGGTGCTTTAATAAATTCACTAGTTCCAAACCTGCAACTGCCTCCTGCCTACACCTCTCTACACTGTTGTCAGTGGAGATTCTCCTTCTTTACAACGAGCCTTGGCAACTAGTGCTACGCAGGGATCTCTTGACCCAGGTGAATAGAGAGAGGTTCCACCCTCACACATTAACCATGGCCCTCTTGGCCTGGCTCTTGAGAAGATAAATGCGACAGGCTTGCTTCTTGGAGTCATTGAGACTATCCAAAGTGCCAGAGCCCCTTCTACAAGCTCACTGTATGGAAACAAGTGGTGTGTTTTGAGACATGGTGTGATCTAAAATAGATAATTCCTTACCAATCGCTCTGTATCCAAATGTGTATGGTTTTTACAGGACCTTTTGGACAGAGGGAAGGCTTTCTCCACTGTTAAGGTCTATCTAGCCGGCCTGTCGATAGGGTTTAACAACACAGTAAGGAAACACCCTCTGTTATGTCGTTTCATGAAGGGAGCGCGCTGCTTACGCCCAGTCTCCAAGCCTTTAGCCCCGTCTTGGTATATGTCTATTGTGCTTGAGCTGATTTCACAGCAACCGTTTGAGCCGCTGGAAAGTGTGGAGTTGAAATATCCCTCCTTAAAGGTGGCTTTTCTGAATAAAGTCCACCAGTTATGCCTACAGTTTGACCTGGTGTTATCCAAGGTAACATGGATAATGCCTAACCCAGCATTTATGCCTAAGGTCAGCTGCAATTGCAATTGTCTCGCCTTAAAGTTTATGGCTTTACAACCGCCTCCCTTCACTTCTATGGAAGAAGTGTCTCCACTTTTTTTGTACAGTACGTGCTTTGCGCATGACGTAACAGTGACCAACTCTTTAGTGTCTTGGGTGCCCTCCTGTAAGGGGGGTCAACTCTGTTCAAAGGCATCTCTTTATAAGAGATTTGTGAGATGGCATGTTGGGCCACCACTCATACTTTTGAGGTTTTACCGACTGGAAGTCATTACAACTTCATTGGCACATACTGTTCTCAGTGTCGGAGCCTTTGAGGGGTGATACTGTTGGGACTACCCTGGCTTCAGATAGCATGTCTGCGATATGGGACGTGGCTATATCCCAATGTGAGACATCGAAACAAGTATTTGAAATAGAACTTAGGGCTACTTGTGTAACCCCGGTGCTATGATAATAGGAGTGAGATGTCTCACAGTGTTTCCCTGGTCGCAAGAGCGCAAAGGAGAGAGGCATGCTTGAGAATGACCAGTGGGCAGGCTCTGGTTATTTTCTCTGTCATGAAGTACAGACAAGTTATTTTGCATCATCTTGTTTTGTTGCTTTTCTGTTTTAGTTTTTCATGACCAGTAAGCAAATATTTATTTGACTGACCACTGCCTATCTGTCTCTGTGTACACTTGGGGGGAAGGGTAGAGAATTGGAACGTAACCTTCTTGAATGGGGATGCCAGTTATATTCCATTTCTATGTGTCTTCTATGTGTCTGTGTTTTTTCAGTTCTATTAATTATATTTCAATGTGTCTCACATATTGTACTGAGATCCAAACTATTGCAGATTACTTTTTGAGAAGGCACAGCCCACTGCCCACACCTAGGGAAATGTTAGAATAATTTTTTTGTCCAGACTACCCTCACTCTCACTGAAGGGGATATATCACACACAGTGAACACACTCAGCATAGAGATCTTCCATGTTGTTATCTATTGGCTGCCTGGGCTCTTACATAACCTAGATATTTTACTTTCGTATTACAGTATCATATGATTTCCCAGATACAGGTGCAGTTCTCATCACCAGTTATGTAATTTTATCTGTGAAGAAAGGGATGTAGTATTTGCCTTGAGACTGCAGGGTTGCCAGTCCAAGCCTTGATTCTGTCTGTTGTCCTTTGTATAAGATTTTTTTGTTGTATTTTTTTAGACTGACCACTGCCTATTCCTCTCTGTGTACACTTGGGGAGAAGGGTAGATAATTTGGATGCAAACTTCTTGAATGGGTTTTTTGTTCTATAGGTTCTATTTCTATGTATCAGTCAGATATGCTTTTCAGTCCTAGTAATTTTTGTTCTATGCATTTTACACCTTTTTGTTAACATCGCGATAGTTCACACGCAGCTTCAAACCAGTCGGCACACTTACTGACAGGTAGGTAACGAACAGAGTAGTACAGGATTAGATAGGAGGGTTTAGTTGTTCTTAATGTTTGGTTCTTTAGTCTGTAAACTATGATTGACTAGACACTCCAGTACAGTAGGTGGCGGCATTCAACGATAACGTTTGTTTGCGGACCGCCATAATATTATAGAAGAAGAAGGTAACGAACAGTTTTGCAAAACGTTTGGATTAGTAGCGAACTACACGATTTGCTGTGTTAAAATTAAAGTCGTGTGGAATTGAGGAGTAACTCAATGTGTTGCTTGCTTTTTTTAGCTAGCAAGTCGTTGGAAATCGCTTTAGCTATTCAGCTAGGCTAACGTTAGTGAAAGTAAACAAACCAAGAAACCCAGCTAACTGTTACTACAAACGTTAGCTGATGTGTCATCAAGGCGCTTTGCTGAAATATACTTATAAGTGAGCTAGCTAGATACTCGGTATTCATATGTGTGTGTATCCATGAGAGGTAGCTAAACTATGTGACATAGCAACATTTATTTATTTGTAAATGTATCCCTCATCCCCTCGCCTTATCTCCTCTTCTTCCACTTCTTCTGTGCATGACAGAAACCAAACAATGCAGTGCAACAATGTGACAACTATCCCCAAAGGGCTACTGCAGCTTCGAGGCAGTTTGAGTAGCATGATGGACAGCCTGTACTATAACCCCAAGGTAACAGTGCACCCTGTCTCCTCTTCAGCAACACTGTTACAAACTCTTGGTCTAACAGTAACAGGCATGTAGGGACCTATTACTTCTTAATAGGACAATAGGTCATGTGAAGCATGTTCACGACCCTTCTCTCTCCTCACTAGGTGGCAGAGCTGATGAACACATCAATGGGGCAGTACCTCAATGGCCACCCATTCTTAGCCATGGCTGTGTTGGTATTTGGCGCCATGGCCACTGTACCCATTGGGATTTTCCTGACCTTTGCCACTGTTACATTCATTGGTGCCACTGTGGGTTTAGTTTTATTGGAGGGTAAGTCCCTACGCTACCTATACAATACCTACTGTCCACTACTACAGTGCCAATACACTCTTCCCATCTGTGTAGTATAACAACTAGCCTGAATGCCTGTCTATCAGGGACAATGATGGTGGCTAATACTGAAACCCTTTCTCACTCTCTTGTTTTTCCTCATTATTCCTACCTCCTCCCTCTCCCTCCAGTGTTTCTGCTATCCCTGGGAGGGGTCAGTCTGCTGTGTGTGCTCTCTGCTCTGGCCATCCTCTCCATCCTGGTCTCCTTGGTCCTCGGTGCCTGTTACATTACCTCTTACAATGTGCTCAACTTCTACTACAGCCAGCGGTATCAAAACACACAGCCTGGAGTGAACACACACACACACAGAGGCCCTTCATTTGAGATTCTCATTCTCTCCCTCTTTCTTTCTCTCTTTCACCCAGTGTCAGTAGGTACCGAGTCACTAGGTTGGAGTCTGCGACAAATATAACAGTCATGGAACAAGATGGGTGTGTTCAACTTAACACATTATTTGGTTGATGAACAAAAACGCCTTTCTAGACATACAGTTGAAGTCGGAAGTTTACATACACTTAGGTTGGAGTCATTAAAATTCGTTTTTCAAACACTCCACAAATTTCTTGTTAACAAACTATAGTTTTGGCAAGTCGGTTAGGACATCTACTTTGTGCATGACACAAGTCATTTTTCCAACAATTGTTTACAGACAGATTATTTCACTTATAATTCACTGTATCACAATTCCAGTGGATCAGAAGTTTACATACACTAAATTGACTGTGCCTTTGCACAGCTTGGAAAATTCCAGAAAATTATGTCATGGCTTTAGAAGCTTCTGATAGGCTAGTTGACATCATTTGAGTCAATTGGAGGGGTACCTGTGGATGTATTTCAAGGCCTACCTTCAAACTCAGTGCCTCTTTGCTTGACATCATGGGAAAATCAAAAGAAATCAGCCAAGACCTCAGAAAAAGAATTGTAGACTTCCACAAGTCTGGTTCATTCTCGGGAGCAATTTCCAAACGCCTGAAGGTACCACGTTCATCTGTACAAACAATAGTATGCAAGTATAAACACCATGGGACCACGCAGCTGTCATACCGCTCAGGAAGGAGACGCGTTCTGTCTCCTAGAGATGAACGTACTTTGTTGCAAAAAGTGCAAATCAATCCCAGAACAACAGCAGAGGACCATGTGAAGATGCTGGAGGAAACGGGTACAAAAGTATCTATATCCACAGTAAAACGAGTCCTATATCGACATAACCTGAAAGGCCGCTCGGCAAGGAAGAAGCCACTGCTCCAAAACCGCCATAAAAAAGCCAGACGGTTTGCAACTGCACATGGGGACAAAGATTGTACTTTTTGGAGAAATGTCCTCTGGTCTGATGAAAGAAAAATAGAACTGTTTGGCCATAATGACCATCGTTATGTTTGGAGTAAAAAGGGGGAGGCTTGCAAGCCGAAGAACACCATCCCAACCGTGAAGCACGGGGGTGGCAGCATCATGTTGTGGGGGTGCTTTGCTGCAGGAGTGACTGGTGCACTTCACAAAATAGATTGCATCATGAGGAAGGAAAATTATGTGAATATATTGAAGCAACATTTCAAGACATCAGTCAGGAAGTTAAAGCTTGGTCGCAAATGGGTCTTTCAAATGGACAATGACCCCAAGCATACTTCCAAAGTTGTGGCAAAATGGCTTAAGGACAACAAAGTCAAGGTATTGAAGTGGCCATCACAAAGCCCTGACCTCAATCCCATAGAAAATTTGTGGGCAGAACTGAGAAAGCACGTGCAAGCAAAGAGGCCTACAAACCTGACTCGGTTACACTAGCTGTGTCAGGAGGAATAGGCCAAAATTCACCCAACTTATTGTGGGAAGCTTGTGGAAAGCTACCCAAAACGTTTGACCCAAGTTTTACAATTTAAAGGCAATGCTACCAAATACGAATTGAGTGTATGTAAACTTCGGACCAAATGGGAATGTGATGAAAGAAATAAAAGCTGAAATAAATCATTCTCTCTACTATTATTCTGACATTTCACATTCTTAAAATAAAGTGGTGATCCTAACTGACCTAAGACAGGGAATTTTTACTACGATTAAATGTCAGGAATTGTGAAATACTGAGTTTAAAGGTATTTGGCTAAGGTGTACTTTAACTGTATCATACAATGTTGTTTCTCATAAGTTTAAAGTGTCCCTTTAATTTAATACTCAAGTTGTTTGTTCTCTCCCCTACTTTAAAATCTGGCAGAGAAGAAGATGGGAAGCCGGAGGTATAAGGAGCTGCAGCGTCAGTGATGGAGATGGCCTTCTACAGACACAATCGTATACTGATCACTGCACTGCAGTCCTCTCACTGGCAGATAGGGGTTCCTCTAGACTCGAGAACTAGATAGAGTAAAACCTCAGGTTGACTTTTCATTAAAGGCCAATGCAGCTGTTTTTATCTCAATATCAAATCATTTCTGGCTAATAATTAAGTACCTTACTGTGATTTGTTTTAAATTAAAACAAACAAAAATTGCTTCTTAGCAAAGAGCATGTTCTCATGCAATAATTGTTTAGGTCTAAGTGGGGAGGGAAAAACTGAACAATATCTGTTATTGTCAGAGATGTTTGGAACTAACTTTCTTATTGGTCTATTAACTAATTTACCGCCAGGTGATGTCAACAGGCAGCCCACCAAAGCAGGCTGAAATTTCAGGTGGTCTTTTCAAACAGCTCTTGCACTGAAAGGGCATCATTTTCACAATTGCACAGTATTATTCCAACATCATAGTCTGGAAATATTTATAAAACAGAAAAATCATGTCTTTGACTGCCCTGGGCCTTTAACTAGAAAAATCTATTATCCAAACAGCCCAATGAAATCATCACCATTGATACAAGTATTAATATTTCTTTATATGATTCTGGAGGTTGTATAATTTCACCTGACAATGTAGGCACATTGATTGTTGATTTATTTTATTGCATTATAGCATTTGTACTAATATCTCTATTTTCTTGATCTTTCTAAGGGTTAAGAGTACAAATATGTATATTTTATACATAAACAGTTGAAATTCAAGCTGCAATCAGTTGCTAGTCTGATTGTCAGATGTTACATGCAATGAATGTACCTTGGTTTTTATTGTCCTCATCATTTGCAATGGAGAGGGGACTAAGAACCTGTAATGGTAGAAATGATTTGTTAAACAAAGCCCATTTAGAACATGACAGATGACCAGGTAGCAGTGCAAATAATATACATGTTACTACTACATTGTATTTGACAATAATCTGTGTATTCTGTAAACAATGTGTACATTTGCCAAAGATTTCATTAAATGTGTTAATCTAGTTTTGATCCACATAGGATTAATAACAGGTCAGTCTTTTACGTTTAAAATCTGTGGTCTATTTGAACAGTGGGAGCTAGTTTCTGTGACTAAGGTCATGTCTGTTTTTGTAAACCAGACATGTAAAGTATGCACTAATAGAGATGATAGTGACTGATGATTTGTATAAAAAAGTGTTTTTATATGTATTCAATTGAATGTACCTTTTCTCTGAAGGTTAGTGGTGAGATGTTACTTTGATGGAATGTTTAAAGTAAATCACTTCAACTGCACTAAATTGATTTGCTCTAGAAAGCCAGTGTCTCAGTATTGTAAGACATTTTTCTAATGTACAAAAGTGTGCCCATTTGTAATGATTGACCCTTCACAGATTTGTAGTTCAGGCCTTGGGCTGTTCTTGTTAAATGTTCTGTATTGTCATGTTTAAGGTGGACCCCAGGAAGAGTAGCTGCTGCTTTCACAACAGCTAATGGGGATTCTAATAAAATACAAGTAATTCTAAGTCTTACCATTTTTTGGCTAATCTTTTTCTAGCTGTCTGTACATAGGTGTTTTTTCACATTAACAAGGTAAAATTGTGCTTTTTCATAAAAAGTTTATTGGAGGTGAGGTGGTATCACAGTTATCATGCAACTTAAAACAAAAGAAGCTATAGGAATGACTCAAATTAAGACTATGGAGGTTTACTTAGCTGGGAAAATGGGTCAAATCTCAACATGTTACTCAAATGCATACATACCAAACACCATATCTCACACAATCCTCCTCAACCCTGTTCTAGAATATCATGTATATTTCAATGGGTCTTTTACCTGTGACAAATGACTGCATCTTTATTTAAACAGCTAAACAAACTGACCATGTAAGGCGATTACAGTATTCAATCAAATTAACCTTAGTCTATGACTGCATTGAAAACAAACCAAATAGCCCTATCGGAAAGCACATTTACTGATATGGACCCCTAAATTACTTACAATCATCCAATGTTGAACAAGCTGATGCTGGGCCTAAGTAATGCAATAAACTCTTATTTTGGTTGGTGATGTGAACGGTGATATGTATCATGTTAAGAGGGGAACTTCATCTTAGAATGACAAGTATGTACATAAATGGAGGACACCAAGATGAAGAATTTATGCTTTTCAAATTTGACAACTGCATTGAAGCAAATTTTGCCAAAAATGTCAAAAGGGCAACTGGAAAAAAATATATTGGGCAAAGGGTTCTATAAACAAGAACCCAGAAGTGGGCTTTGCAGGATCACTTTTTCAAGAGAGGAGTGCAAACTGGGATATCCAAATGAAAGAGCACCTACAAAACATAAGTAAATGTAGTTGTGAATAATAAAATTGGCCACGGGGGTACAGTCATGTAAAAAACTATGAAAAAAACAAGACATAAAATCATCATTACATAATACTCCTTGACACATCGTTTCCATCTTAATCAAAGACTACATTTTTGCATTTCATTTTGAAGTTTGGCATGGTACTTTGTATTGAGTCAACCCTAATCAATACAATGCATATTGAGCCATCAAAGAGCACACCTCACATGTCGAAAAAAAAAACATGTTTTCTTTCTATTTTGAACAGCAATGAGAAAAGGTAAGGCAAGATGCTAAAAATAGATATCTGATGACTGTGTGAAGACCTGGGATGACCTCTCATTCAGTTTTGGAGCCGTTGTTTACCAGTTCAAAGTTATTCATGAAGAAGACTAGTGTTTCCCCCCCTTGAGTCGCTCTGTCTCTCAGGCATCTTGTGCTTGCTCAGCGGGGTTCCCGTGATGTCATCTCCACGCACCCTGAGTCTGCTGGGAGACACGGGGTCTCCGTCTGAACCTCTCATGCTGGCAGGCTCAGCTTCTTTCCTTTCAGCACTGAGGATTATAGAGATACATGTCAGAGGGTCCAATGATTTTTTTAAATGCATTTCCCTTGCAATGTGCTGATTCCTGTGCACTACAACATTCAAACTGTATCTAGATAGAGTATAACTCATTTAGAATATGATGTAGTCCTACAAACGCAACCATCAATTACTCCAACAATGCTTACTTACGCACACATAAAATACCAGAAGGTCAAACAGCGAATACACAGATGGCAGAACATAAATCAGAGGTGGGCATTTAGGTGGACACTCACCTTTGGTGACATAAAGGTAGAAGAAGTCGCAGTAGAGGATGGTCTGCACCATGCCGGCCACGATGGCGATCATGTCAAAGAAACCCTCGAAGTAAAAGCGCCAGATCCAGTTGAAGAGGTACAGGGCCCGGTAGAGACCCAGGAAGAACAGGTAGTGGGTGGTGATTGTCTCCGCCTCGCCCGTCTTACTGATCATGAAGAGCTGGGGCAGGATGGCCACCGACTCCAGGTAGATGGAGAATGTCCACAGGATCTGATAGAAAGACAAACAACAATGTATATTAGCCATTAATCTCATCCGCCAGCTCTCTCACAACTGACCATGCGGAATAGGTTAAGTAGCCATCAACTAAGGGTTTCTCCTTCATATGTAATGTAAATGTCTCTAACCTCTAGGAAAGAGAAGTCATGGTTGACCAGGCAGGCGAGGCCCCCTACAGGAACCACCAGGAACTCCATTCGGAAGCTGTCATGGTTCCCATCATAGGTGGCCTTGAACTTCATGTAGATCAGGTAGACAGTGGCGTAGGCACAACCAATGTAGATAACCTGCAGGGAAGAGTAGAGGGAGAAAATGAACGTATCCCATATTAATGGTGCTGAGAAGAAAATAGTAGCGCAGTCTAGACCGTCTCTCATAAGGACTTGTGCCAGAAGAAATCTACAGATAGAACTTATCTGAAGCCCCAGAGAGATTTGGTGAGGACGTTGTCAATTGCTTATGCAGACAACTCTAAGAGATTCCACAGATTCCGCCTGGTCTAACTCATAACACTTAATCAATACTATCAGTGGTTTGGAGGTATGGAGTGAAGGAAAGGAAGGCTCATTATTAAGGCCCAGCCATCCTCTTACCTTCATGGTGGTGTTGTAGAGGGAAATGAAGGAGGTGAGGAGGTCCAGGTAGCGAGTAGTGAAGACCAAAGCAAATAGGATCTGGCTCTTCCCGGAGATACCTGGAAGGGACAACCAGTTTTACAACAGTAGGACAGATAATACCTGGGAATGAAATAAGAAATTCTTCTTCTAGTTTTGCATCACTTCAAGAACAAGTTCTGGAAGAAAAGCAAGTCCTTCACAACTTCTGAAATAGTCTTCCTTTGCAAGCCCCTGCCCGGTCAGAGCTGCAAGTGTGATAGTATCTTATTAACAGAATTTTGAATGAGAGAAACCCATGTCTGACTAGAGGGTAAATTAACTGTATCTGTTTGCTGAAACTACATCAAGAAATGCAGCAGCATCTCAAGACCAGGGTGTTCACCCAGCAACTAATGCATCTCCATGTAGGCCTAATCGTAATGTGCACAATAAATCTTATTTATTCCATATATTACAGTGACTGGTATTAGAAAAAGACAGCAGAGCCTAATGCCTCAAAGACAAATTAATCCGATGCAAACAAGGTCAATGAGAGAAACGTGTGCGAGTGTTTAGAATATGGGATGTGTTCAGCTAATTTGAGACATAAATGTAATAGTGTCGACTACTTTTGAGTGAGAATGTATTGATTCCTTGCCAACTAATTTAATTTCGTGAGACTTTCAAGAATGCCACGTCAGAGTCCAGATCTAACAATCAAACGCCGGGCTACATTGAGTGAACTCGCATGCCAGACTGTTGCAGAAAACAAGGTGACACTAGACGGGATGTTTAAACAGAAGTTATAAATAAATACCTCATCTGAAAGCAAGGTAGAGTGTCCAAACCTGCATCACTTTATGAGCAATCGATTTTTTTTAAATCGACTTTTGGCTGTTACACGTAGCTAGCTAATTAGATACCGTAGCTAACATGTTTTGCATATCAAGTTAGCTAGCTACCAGTTACATAGGTGGCAAACCAGATATTCAATGAAGGCTTTGATTAAACAGTAATCCGTTAAACTAGTAGTTAACTTTAAAATCAGAGCAATCCAAGTTGCCGCTCTAGAATAGACAGCTAGCAAGTTGGCATGCTACTGTGGTGAAGTAGCGAACGTTCAACCAATTCAAGCTCACCAACTAGCGAACACAACAGGATCTGCATATAATTGTTTCATGATGCATTATATATACACTGATCAGCACTTAATGCCATTCGTTGCTTGTTTGTTCTGTAACTAAATATTAGTGGGTTCGGGATATAACGCTAACGTTAACTATCCGTGTTAGCTAGCTGTCTACAGGGATCTAAACTACAGCTAACTAGATGGGTTGGAATATGGGCAGACGGCTAACTAAATACATAAGTAGACAGCACATAGCCAATAAGTCATTTGAAGAAATATACATTTTAGTAGCTAATATACTCACCAGCACACGACCTGGTTTTCCATATTTTGAGCAGGAGAATGATGATAGCTGCCAAGTGAGAGAGGTCTCCCGTTAACCTGAAGATGTTCATTGCTAGAGCTGATGCCTTCTTTTGACACCGGTGAAAATGACTTAAAGTCTACTGTTAAATTTTCTGGTTTAAACTAACTTATTTAACCGGCTTCATAAATCCCTTTTTTGATGCAACGAGTTGAAATATGGCGATAGGGCAAGTCGACGTGGAAGGGGGCGTAAGAAAAACGTAAATTACAAAGCAAGTTGGGTTCGGATTGGATACAGTGGTTTGAGTGAGACCTGTGCTAAACACGCCCACCAGCATCCATTGGTAAGAATTTCTAGTTGAATAATACGCAATGTGACAGTCATGCCAGGCCCTTGAATTTGAAGAACGGCGAACAGATTGATTCTCACATCTCGCTGATGTTGCAACATTACTACGAGAAGACAGCTTTGACTGACAACTGTGAGAGAATTTGTTTGGGATTACAACACCAAACACATAATGATGAGATACTTGGTTAACAGGATGGAAAACTGAGAGAAGTGAAAACATCCATCTTCCTGTTCTGTCTATAGCACACTTAGTCATGAGATCACAGCGCGCATTCACACACAACATTGTTTTCATCAGAACGGATTTACCAGTGTTTTCCTCTATCACGCGAATTCATCTCGACAGCCGGTAAGGACATATCAGCTAAATTAAATGTATCTTTATGTCAGTATGATCAAATATCAGATTAAAACTGGTTTGATTCCATATTAGCTTCACTTATAACGATTGAGAGTACAACTTTATGATTGTACCTGTATCTGTTTTTACTCCAGACTTCATGGAGAACAGGGAAAACTGCCCCCAAGGGTTATCGTTACACCAACCAGACGATATCATTTGGCGGATAGGGGGTCAGTCAGCCTCTCTCCCCTGTAACATCGCATATGATACCAATAGGAACATTGATTTCCTCTGGTTCGTCTTCAAGCAGGACGCTCACCACTCGGTCGATCTGATGACCCAGCAACACAAATACAGCCTGGAGAGAAACAGCCTAAATATCAACTCACTCCAGGCCAATGACAGCGGGGTGTACCACTGTGCTGCCCTGTTTAGAGACGTGGTATGCCGCGGGGCACAGGAGATAGGGCAGGGCACCACGCTGGTGGTGAGAGGTAAGAGCATAGAATTAAATAGAACATGTGTCATTTGAATTTATTACTCATCATTTAATGTATCTCTATGGGTAAGAGTGTTTGGGGTAGCAAGGGGGACTTTTCAGTTCTACTCAAGTTTTGCCGTTACAACCATATGAAAACCAAGTGCCAGTTCTCCTGTGTGCTTTCAGAGAGGGGCATGCAGATGGCCTGGCATGTTTTGCTGTGGCTGCTGTTTGTCCTGTTGGCCTTGTACAGTCTGGCAATACTGATTCTGATCATTCGTAAGAAGGTAAGCTATTGTATTACTCTAGATACATACATATAATGATCATTATGAATTGGTTGTTGTTTGAGACGTAACAGTGCATAAAATATATTGACCAATCATGCAACCATCATAATCATCTAGTCTACATTGGATTCTAACCTGCTCATTCTACACTAGACTGGGAAAGACATTGCCGTTTGCAGAGGCACACAGAAGGGTGACATCCAGGTGCAGTCTTCTCTTTTCTACTGCCTCACTGAAGTTGTTCATGATGTCTTAAAGAATACTTGATACCACCACAATGTGCTCACAATATTTAGTTTCACCATGTTGTGGAAAGCCCAATGTCTTAAACAAGGAACAGCTAGATTTCTAAGCCCTTGCTATCATTGTTTTGTAAGAGGGGTTATTCCTCTTCAGTAAATTCCTAGTATAATCCTCAGTCTCACAATGTTGAGACTTTAATGTATGTTTACATTGCAGAAAGACAAGGAAATACAACACGTTTTAGTTATTTACCACTGCGATGTAACCAATTTGTTTGCTGTTCATTCTCTCTTACAGAAGAATAAAGTTCGAGTACAGTTTGGTGCTGTTGTGCAAGAGCTGTACGGCAAGAGGAACTTACGAAGTAACAAGAAAAACCCCAACCACAGTAGCCCTGCTCTAAACAAGGTACGGGATGGTCACATTGCATTTTCCTAATATGGCTTATTGGCTTTCCTAATAAGTATGAGAGAGGCTAGGAAAGTGCTTAGATTTGTTATGTTTATGTTATGACTCAGATATATCAACCTGTTTTCAATTGACTAAATTATCACACCTTGTTCTTAAGCACTCTTCTCTATCAACACATCTAATCTACACCATGTTGACTCTACAGCTGATAAACTCAACTGAATCGTCTTGCAGGTTGAAAGCCCCCACTCCAACCATCCAGAGGACATTTACCAAAACCAGTGACTCAACAAAAAGGAGAACCGCTAATGACAGCTACTTCCCTACGCAGACTGATCTTCAGGCGGGAGAGACTATAAACTATAAGGACACTGCTGACCTGCAAAACGACTAACCAAAATCTAAAACTGACCCTTACCTTAACCAAAGAGTAACAAGACAAAAACAATCCCGATTTGATGAAGTTCAAATTAATCAGAAAGAAAAAGTCCCTCTACTGAATCTGAAGTTCACCTATTTGAATATCCAATTTTTTGGTCCATGTTTCAGGTTCAAAAGTCAACGTAAATAACACGTGCAAGTTATTTGAATGAAGGCTTATTGTTTTTAATTAAAATTGAAACGGTGTAAAAGGACTTGTAGAAAACATTCCAACAAATTAATGCAAATCATTTGAATGAACAGCATATTTGTTTGGTATTAACTATTTAGACAAAGGCACAACATCACAATGGTTCAGGTCCCATGATAACAGTATGTAGTATACACAATGTCAAAGAAAATATCTGTTTTACATTCAATTTGTTTGGAGAACAAAGTCTGCAAACTAAGAAATTATGTGAAAGTAATCTGATGCTACAATAACCCTCAAACTTGGTTAAGTCATACAGTTTTCACAGTAACTAACATAATAGTATTGCATAGAGTAATAGCAGACTCAGGTACTGTGCTCCTGCTACCAGAGTTAGGGTCAGTACCATTTCCTTCATCACCACCAGACAAGTTCACCGACAAACATATACATTTATATTTTAGTCATTTAGCAGACGCTCTTATCCTGAGCGACTTACAGTAGAGTGCATACATTTTACCAATTTGTATTTATTTTTTACATACTGAGACAAGGATATCCCTACCGGCCAAGAGCAGACGCTCTTATCCAGAGCGACTTACAGTAGAGTGCATACATTTTATAATTTTTTTTTTTTTTATACAGATGGAGTGTTTTCTTCTGCAGTACCCTCTGGCCATTACACCCCCATGTTCCCTTTAGGAGTGCTGCAGCAACCTATCAAGTCTTAGAAAACAGCATAGACAGTGACTCATAAACAGCATAAATTGAGTGACTCAGCCGTCGATATACATGGTGTCCACGGTGTGACTGTTGCGTATTGAGAAGGGCTTCCAGGCGAAGACTTGCAGGGCGGCGACACACATGGGCACCACACACACCAGGTAGAACATGGTGGTGTGGAGGGCCTCCAAGTCACTGCAGGGGAGGAGTAGGACATTATTCAGACAGTACAGGATATGTTACAAGATATAGAGGAGATACTGGAAATGTGTTGTCATGAATTCAACCAGTATGTCTGTGTATCAAGACAATTCATAAAAATTACATCTAATAATGCTATGATAGAGATGCATTAAAGTAACGTATAATTAACTACCATGTCGTAGAATAGATGCAGTTGCTTTCCATGGGTTCACTGACACAATTAATGTAACATGTCAATGCAGCTATTTCACCACTAGGGGGAGTAAGCAGTTCTCAGTAAGCGTAACATTAGATTTCAAGCTTTAACCCCAGCAAGTTGTCAAACACTACATCTATGGACAACAATGTGTGATATCGGCACCTGAAATGAATCAAATGCTACTTTAATTCAGCAGGTGACTCGCTGGCAGTGAACCAATCCTAGATCATTCCTACTCCTACAGCCCCAAAATACACCAGGCCGTAACAGTAAGACTGGTTTGGTCAGGCTAAAGTTAATTTGCATGCTGGCAGAGCAAACATGGATTATAGCTAATAATGCAAAACACAGAACAGGATCTTAAATGGTCGTCCTTGATAGTCTAAAGTGCCTTCCTCGCCTCACTTATCTGAAGACACAGATCAGATACAAGCAAAATGGATGTCTACAGGGAATTCACTTTCACTTTTTCAGTACTCACCACAATAATACAATTAGCAAAAAGGAGATAAGGAGTGGACATTTAAGACTATTGAGACGCAGCCCTTACCTGGGGTTTGCATCCCTCCCAGCAGCCCTTACCTGGGGTTTACATCCCTCCCAGCAGCCTTTACCTGGGGTTTGCATCCCTCCCAGCAGCCTTTACCTGGGGTTTGCATCCCTCACCTGGGGTTTGCATCCCTCCCAGCAGCCCTTACCTGGGGTTTGCATCCCTCCCAGCAGCCCTTACCTGGGGTTTGCATCCCTCCCAGCAGCCCTTACCTGGGGTTTGCATCCCTCCCAGCAGCCTTTACCTGGGGTTTGCATCCCTCCCAGCAGCCCTTACCTGGGGTTTGCATCCCTCCCAGCAGCCCTTACCTGGGGTTTGCATCCCTCCCAGCAGCCCTTACCTGGGGTTTGCATCCCTCCCAGCAGCCCTTACCTGGGGTTTGCAGCCCTTACCTGGGGTTTGCATCCCCCCAGCAGCCCCTACCTGGGGTTTGCAGCCCTTACCTGGGGTTTGCATCCCTCCCAGCGTCCTTCAGGTTCTCATAGCCAAACTGGTTTAGGATGGAGACCACCAGCATAGGAGCCAGTGACTGGGCTGGTTTAGTGAACAGAGCATTGGTCCCAAACACCATGGAGGAGAGGGGGGAGCTGTAGAGGACACAGAGGGAAAGGACACAACAAGGCTTTAATACTTGATCCACTTACTTTGACGTCATAAGGATATAACAATGACAATAATAATCATGGATTGGAATGATTGGATTTATATTTTCCATCAAGGGCTCAAAGCGCTTTTAGCCATACCCTTGCTAGTGTTTATCTCCGTCACTGTGTTTACATTCCTGTCTGTGTACTGTACGTGACTTACAGAGATGCACATTGATTGTAACCTTTTGCATTTGAAGTTCAAATAACTTCCTCTTCCACACTTACTTTGGTGGGTTAATATCAATACATACTTAATGTTCCCTACAAAGTACATACAGCCTCTGTTGCTTTTGTAATGTTAGGTAGGTGCCCTTCCAAGGGAGGCTGTTAGGTACTGTAGCACTGCCAATGAAGCTCAGTGTTAGCCTACAGAACACACCTGAGAGAGTAGTGTTCTATTTCTGTCTATCTGTAATGGATGGCTGGGCGGGTGGAGGTCACTGTGTGCTGATGTGGCACTATTATAACTGTGCTGTCACACAGCAGACCTGGATTTACCTGCGCTTGTGTCTCTGAAGATCTGAGTCGATAATGTCAGCCAGAGGCAGGTTAAACAGACTGAAGGCTGCCTGGACAAGGACCCTTAATGGCGACAAAGAGAATATATATATATTTTTTTTTACAATTAAATAGTGTTTGTATGATAAAGCAAACAGTTGGAAAATGGCACTGGAGCAAATCATGTTACTGAATTACATAACTGACGGAAATAACGGAAACTTACTGTCATTAATGCCAGTGGCTACAATAACATATAAATAGATGATATAATAACATTACAATGACAATACCATAACATAACTTCTTACATGTTAGCGGTCAGGAAGAATGCCAGGATGTAGTAGTGATGTGGCCCCAGCACCAGCATGACAGCAGCCATGCCAGCTTCCACGTAGAAGGTGAGCAGGATGATCTTGTAGTAGCCTAGGTCGTGGAGCAGGCTCTGACTGCTCAGCACAACCAACTGAGAGAGACGCACCACAGAGAGATGACAATAAGATACAGTAAGTAACACTATGGGAATAAATCAATGAGGCAATGCTATAAAATAGGTGGTCTAGTGTGTGGTCAGCACTTGGCAAGACACTCAATGCAATACATTGGTGATGAAGAGTGAGGTTAGTGACTCCCTCCACTCAGTATAAAGTGTTTTGAGCTGCGGTATGTTACCTGAGGACAGATGAATCCAGCTCCATACATGAAGCTCTTGGCCAGTGACGGAAGCACGTTGGGGGGTATCAGATGCTCCGCGAAGATCATAGTGAAGTTATTACAGAATGCCACCATGAAGACCTGGAAAAAGTGCAATGGATAGGAAATATAAATGTAATGGTCAGCTGTGGTACACACTCATATACACACATATCCCCATTAACAGAACAAACCACATTCTGTGGCCCCATTGAGTGGCTGTATCCCAGTCTTTTTTTCTGACCTGAAAGAAGTTCATGAGCACAAAGAGCTGGAAGTCCCTATTGGTCAGGATCTGCAAGGTCATAGAGGTCACCAAGGAGAAGGAAAGAGTTGATTGGCCAGAACCTTGGTAGTTTGACCCCGGTGCTGACCCTTTGGTGTCAAAGCGGCTCTCGCTGTGTAGGCCTGTGTAGATCATGCAGCCACAAGCCAGAACGGCCACCAGGACAGTGAAGCCCTGGAAGGATGGGAAGTCATCCATGTTCTGGGAGAGGAGGCCGCAGAATAGAACACTGGAGGAACCTATAAGTGACGCCACCTGGGGAGAGGAAGGGGAAGAGGAAACAAAGTTGAGAACACTTTACTGACTTCAGACAACAAAATAAATACCATATACAGCCTAAAATGAAACGGGTAAAAAAGAAACACTACACAAAACACCTCCCTTTCCTACCTGGTTGTATTTGATGAGTCTCAGCCTGCTCTGGTGGTGGCCTGATATCTCTGCAAAGAGGGCGCACTGCGCCAGCAACACAAACGTCAGCATCCCGTCGAACGCACACAACGCCACCATCAGGTGGACGCCGCTCATCCAGTCGCCGGGGGCATACTCTCGCCATGGAAACCAGGCGAGCAGGAAGGCGATTGCGTAGAAGGGAGCACCATACAGGATGGAGAGACGACGTTGAGAGCAGCACGGTACGCGGGAGTTATCCTGCAGGTAGCCGAACAGAGGGTCGTTCACTGCGTTCCACACCATGTACACCACCTGTCAGGATGAAGAGATGACAAAGAGGGATGACATAATTATTGTCTTGTTTGCATAGAAACGTGTATCTCAAAGTTGCTAATATTGCACAATTGCACAAATTACACATGTCAAAGGACTGTATATGCTGTCATGTGTTGTTCGTTCCACTTAATAAAGTGTGAGCAAGCTGCATGGCCAATAATACCATTGTATGTACATTCCTCACTACCATTGAGCATTGACATATCAAGCCAGTTATTCCCATTTTGAATTGACATATTATTATTGGGCAGTGCACAATGTAGGCCTATTATTATACAAGCGCACCATAGTCATAGGGCCCGAAGGCTACAGTCGCTGTTTAATAAATAATAATTTGTTTCGGTTATTCTCCCAACACTCTAACCACTGGGCTACCTGCCTCTTATATAGTTTACAGTATCTGTTACTGTAGTACAGTACTCACTTGTGACTGATGGAAAGCTCCCTCTGATATCTTGTATTTGTTGAGGAACAGCTTGACATAGTAGAAGCTGAATATGCTGTTCATCATGCCTGCTCCCAGCGTGGTCATGGAGTAAGCCACGGAGGCGGGGTGAGCCCCCAGACTACTCGCCAGGTGCCTCAGGATGTTCAGGCCGCCGAAGGTGCGAACACCTGCGGCTGGTTTCTCCACGGTCATGCCTGGTGGTGGTTTAATTTCTCCAGGCTACTCACTTTGATCTAATTACCACAGATTTGCAAAGTGAGTCGAGTGTCACTTGAGCAAAAGGTGAGTTTATAGAAACGGAGTTCACAGCTATTCATATTCCATGGCAAAAGTGCTGCAGTCGCGCGCAGGATTTCTACTATTTCGGCTTGGTCAGCAAACAGACTTTACAAATACTAATTAAGATAACCTCACTGACGAATACACAATCACAACTATATGTTAATATAAAATAATAACATTATGCTCCTCTCCTCGCTTGCAGCTATCAAACCCGTTTCTGTAAATGCGGAAATAGGCGGGGCAATAAACCATGTGACCGAACCATAACAAACAAACATTGGACAAAAAGGTGCTCTGGTCCCACCTACTTTCTAATTATTGGTCAATGAACTGTCATTAAAAAAAGTAGGGTTGCTTTTTACTTAGGGGCTGAGTTCGTTCTCCGGCTGCGCAGATTGCCACGTTGCCGCAGAAAGACACCGGACTACGACACCAGAGGATATTGTCTGGTCACTCCAGGCTGTTTATCACGCCGGTGTTTTAGGATTCTGCCGGGTGGAGCGTGCACTCTCTATTGGGATACAATTGTAAAGTGGAAAATGCTGACCGATATGATAGTGGAGGAAGAGTTTGAGCTCAAGGATGAGGAGCCATGGTATGGCAAACAGGACCTTGAGCACGGTAAGATACTTGTGTTGCGGGCGTTGAAGGGAGGGATAGCTCGGTTGCGCCCTAAACAGCCGCAGCTGAGAGAGAACAATCACCAGCCTCTTATTGCAATACGACTCCACTATTATACAGTCATCTGAGGTTACAGATTGGAAAATAATTACAAGGTAATTTTAAACTGTCCTAGACAAAATCAGTGAATATCCTCACGGTTATTGCACTCAGGCTGATTACGTTTTCAGTGGCAGACATGCAATTGCCAACATTGCAACCGCAAGCCTCAAATGATACCATTTCATAGACCCACATCCATTCCATTTAAAAAACATTTTTTAAATTAAAGTCTCAACAAAATATGAGTGATTTGTATCGAACACATCTTATTGTAAATGGTAACACTTGTGACACTCACAGTCAGTAATAGTGGGGTCTATATTGAGAATTACTGAGAGCCTTCTTGTTGCCAGGATATCCTGAGGCTGTCACTTCCCATGTGTTGATTGTTGTGTCGTGTGTGTGTAGGCTACAGTTTTTGTAGTTTGTTTGGGCACTATTTGCATGTATATGTGTACTACATGATTATTGTGCACCTGTATGTTGTTGATCATGACACTCATTACGTGGCTGGCTGCAACCTGGTCTCAGAACATTTTGTATTATTCTGTATGTAAATCCAATACACTCCATTTAGTATGATAAGTTTCGTATATTATGTATTAATTTGTGGATGTCCATCACCCATTTTGTATGATATGTTCTGAATTATAATTTGTAATGTTATGAATTTACAATATGTTACGACTTTGCAATATAATATGTTACGAATTCTAGCTAGGTGGCTAGGATGCTAGCGTTAGCTAGGCTAGGGGGTTAGTTTAAAGGAAGGGTTGGCTAAAAGGGTTAAGGGTTAGCTAACATGCAAAGTAGCTTAAAGTAGTAAGTAGTTGAAAAAGTTGCTAAAATACAAAAGTTATCCGCAATGCGATTCGAACTCGCAACCTTTGGGTTGCTAGACGTTCTCGTTATACAAAACAAAAGGTTAAATTGATACACCTTTATTTTGTTATGGTTCCCACACAGCCATATTTCCATGTTACAGTGCTTGTTTCCAGAAAACAGGTTGACTACCTGTGCAAATTAGCTATCTGCGTCTCTGAACACGTGTGTAAACGGAAGTCAGACGCCACAAACGTGTTGTCACTGAAAAATACTGTCGACTGCAACTGTGTTAAAACCGCTTAAATCTGTGTACAGGAAGTGTGTATTTTGCATTTGGAAATAATATTGATGTGATATGAAAGTAGAGGGATTTATGTTTCTAGAACCATACCGCAATTGAGAATCGATTTAGATGGGAGTTTTGGGCTGTTTAGGCTTCCAGAGCCAATTCACCTTTAAACAGAACATGTAAGGTCCTTGGACTAAAAGGAGTAATGTTAGCCCAATATTGGACTAAAGGAGCCTAACATACTGTGTGTACACATTTGTGAAAGTGTGAACTGATCCATGTTTAGTGTGTATATGCAACAGTGATAATCGTACTCTCCTTGCGTTGTGTTTTGTCCAAATAAATCACCCCAGCCAGTGGTCCCAGTTGAGCATTATTTATTATTTGTTAAATAGGAAACATCACGTTAGTTGTGCAGGGCTTAATGATGTTGATGGCTGTCGATGGTAAAATCTGTAGCATGAAAACATCTGTGTTAGCAGTGGGCTTATGTGACCATTACATCGGTGCATGCTAGCTAACACACTTATATACAGCAACGATATACCAAAGCATATCCCAGAAAGCCACTTAATCCCTAACAGGTACCATATACCCACACATGTATAAATCAGCAATGTACACATTGTAAAATATAAAAACAGAAAACAGTATTCAGAACGTGACCTACCCCTTGCGTGACATTTTCATACTGGGGAGACCTGACGTTCGCGATCTCCCCCTTTCTGCAAGCGGGACCAATAACAACACGCCTTATTTTCATCGGAATTGAACTAACCAATAAGAATGCTTGAACTTTAAATACACCTTTCTTTAGAGGCAAGTTGGAAACATAACCAACCCTGTTACATATACAATGAATGTGTTTTGTTTGCGTGTATCTATTTACAGATCTCCATTTGGCGGCTCAGCTGGGTAAGACCCTGCTGGACCGGAACCATGAGTTGGAGCAGGGGCTGCAGCAGATGTACTCCACCAACCAGGAGCAGCTGCAGGAGATTGAGGTAGCTAGTCTAAATATGATCATACTAGGCCACTGAGAGCAAATACAAACACGGCACACCACATTGTAGGTAAAACATTTTCCCAATGATTTAGAATCAGTCGGCAACATAAGATGTGTAATGTGAATGAATCACTTTTTAAACCTTGCTCTGAAGGTCACTATGGCTGGAATATTGCTTATTAATAAATTATCATTTTGCAGATACTGTACCACTGGAGTAGCCCTACATTCATTCACCAAACTGACTTAGTCTTAGCTAACCTGTCCTTCGGAAAGTATTCAGACCCCACAACGTTTTACACATTTTGTTAGGTTACAGCCTTATTCTAAAATGTATTATTGTTTTTTTCCCCCTCATCAATCTATACACAATACCCCATAATGACAGCAAAAACAGTTTTTTCCATTTTTGCTAATTCATAAAAAAACAAAAAAACATCACGTTTACATAAGTATTCAGACTCTTTTCACAGTAGTGTAACGACCCTGGGTTTATAAGCGCTAATATTGACTCTTCCGCATGCTTTTGTGGCACAGTCGATAGCGCACTGGACTTTGGGCTAGAAGGTCGAGGGTTCGAGACCTTCCCCCTGCCTGTTTCATTACATTGGTGTCAGAAGTGATCGGACCTTGTATCCACGGCAGTGAGTGTGCTTGGCCGGTGAGCGCGTTCCTGTAAGACGTAGAGTCGCAAGCTACCGCGAGGACGTGCTCTTTGAAAGGAGGTAGTAGTGTAACGACCCTGGGTTTATAAGCACGGATATCAACTCTGCCGCACAAGCATGCTTTTGCGGCACAGTCGCTAGCGTGCTGGACTTCGGGCTAGAAGGTCGAGGGTTCGAGACTTGCTCCCTGCCTGTTTCATTACAGTACTTTGTTGAATCACCTTTGGCAGCAATTACAGCCTTGAGTCTTCTTTGGTATGATGCTACAAGATTGGCACACCTGTATTTGGGGAGTTTCTTCCATTCTTCCTCTCAAGCTCTGTCAGGTTGGATTGGGAGCGCTGCTGCATATTTTCAGGTCACTCCAGAGATGTTAAAGTCCGGGCTCTGGCTGGGTCACTCAAGGACATTCAGAGACTTGTCCTGAAGCCACTCCTGCGTTGTCTTGGCTGTGTGCATTGTCCTGTTGGAAGGTGAACCTTTGCCCCAGTCTGAGGTCCTGAGCACTCTGGAGCAGGGTTTCAGATCTCTCTGTACTTTCTCTTGATACTGACTAGTCTCCCAGTCTCTGCTGCTGAAAAACACCCCCACAGCATGATGCTGCCACCACCATGCTTCACCGTAGGGATGGTGCCAGGTTTCCTCCAGATGTGATGCTTGGCATTCAGGTCAAAGAGTTGAATCTTGGTTTCATCAGACCAGAGAATATTGTTTCTCATGGTCTGAGTCCTTTAGGTGCCTTTTGGCAAACTCTAAGCAGGCTGTCATGTGCCTTTTACTGTCAGTGACCGTTGGGTTCTTGGTCACCTCCCTGACCAAGGCCCTTCTCCCCCGATTGCTCAGTTTGGCCGGGCAGCCAGCTCTAGGAAGAGTCTTGGTGGTTCCAAACTTCTTCCATTTAAGGATGGAGGCCACTGTTTTCTTGGGGACCTTCAATGCTGCAGAATTGTTTTTGGTACCCTTCCCCAGATCTGTGCCTCGAACATGCCCTGTCAACTTTGGGACCTTTATATATACAGATGTGTGCCTTTCCAAATCATGTCCAATCAATTTAATTTACCACAGGTGGACTCCAATCAAGTTGTAGAGACATCTCAAGCATGATCAATGGAAACAGGATGCACCTGAGCTCAATTTCGAGTGTCATAGCAAAGGGTCTGAATACTTATGTAAATAAGGTATTTCTGTTTTTTTATTTGAATCAATTTGCAAAAATGTCTAAACCTGTTTTCACTTTGTCATTATGGGGTATTCTGTGTAGATTGCTGAGATTTTTTTTTGAATAAAGCTGTAACGTAACAAAATGTGGAAAAAGTCAAGGGGTCTGAATACTTTCCGAAGGAATTGCACCTGTCCTGTATGTAAACAAAAACAGGGCTTCGGTGTTCAAAAGCAATAAGAAGCTTAGCTCAACTGTATGACGTCATTAGGAAAAAAAAACTACGCACAGACCAACAAGTCCATCAATGGGAGCCGAAAGTCCACGTTGACAAATCTCTCCCCCAAATCTCTTTTCTTGTCAGGCTCTTCCGATCGTTAGTTTCCTCTCGTTAAATGGGATCAAGTGAAAGCCTGTCTGGATTAGCTCATGACTTAATTGGTCCTTGGCATGGTGCAATGCAAGGACAGGTATTTGTCTTACTATCTTTAAGGCACCTTTAGGACACCTTTCACCTCTCTGTAAGGAGAGCAGTGGCCAATGGCTTTATGCTTCCTTCAGTAGCCAAAGGCTTAGTCAAGGTAGTGAACTTTCACATAGTTACTACTGATGTTATCCTGCCTCTCAACACAGGGTATCTAAGGCTGTGTTTAGACAGCATAGCCTAAGAGAACTTGGTGAGCAAATGCTCTTTCCTGCCTCGCACCTCATGATATATGATGGTGTGTTTAACGACCAACATTTTAGGGTTCCCTAATAGTACCCTCACTATATTCACGGGATGTATCCTGCTGAGTACTCAAACACACATGTTCTCAGTTAGGGTAGTGGTACAAACAACATGACATTTTCGTATCAGACCTTTCTGCCTTTCCTCCATCATCCTGACTAGTGACCACTTCTTAAGTATGAACTCCTTGCTTATTCACAAGGGTTGACTTGAGCTATAGGTGCCGGGCATGCGGAACAGGTCTGATTTGTACAATAAATCACTTCATTTCCAAACAAATAAACATGAACAACAGATCTGTACAAAGATTAGCAAGTATGTGCACTGCGCAGGTGCTAGCTTTCGGTGACCATGGTGGAACAAGCAGTATGTGTTCGGCGAGCAGTCTCAACGAGTTCACACAAACAGGTGATACATTCAAACGGTGTTCAGGCGCAACGTGTTCGTTCAGCACACAACCAATCACAGGGGATTTTAACATTAACGAAAAATGGCAATTCCACAGTAACAGAATGATGCTGAGACTCCCAATTTTCCACTTTCAAATAAAAGTAAAATAAAAACCAATGATCGCAAAGTAAAAACATACAACTTCATGTACAAGGACTACTTTTAACAATTTCCACAGAAAATTTTACCCAAAACACGCTTACTTGAAGAACAGTGCAGAGGCAACGTTTGGTAACAGAATGACGGCACAAACAGCACAGACCATCATTCTGTTACCAAACTTTGCATCATTCTGTTATCGTGGAATAGCCCAAGAGTAGCCTAAGACCAGGTACAGACACCACATATAGAGATGGTCAGATACATGGGATTACAACTCTAAGCACTGAAGGCATTGGCCTCATAATAAGCACTGTAAAGAATTTTAAGGTCCTTTGTTGACCTGCTGTCAGTTAGATGGGCTCTCCAGTAATTCAAATAGAACAGGACAGTTGGTTTAGTCGAACATCCTGGGGTTAAACGTCAAGACAGAGGTCTTAGACTAGAGGGTTAAAACCTCTACAGGATCGGTGTCCCCCCGCTGGACGGTTGAGCTAACGTGCGCTAATGTGATTAGCATGACGTAAGTAACAAGAACATTTCCCAGGACATTTTCCAGGACATAGGACATCTTATATGGGCAGAAAACTTAAATTCTTGTTAATCCAACTGCACTGTCCAATTTACAGTAGCTAATACAGTGAAATAATACCATGCTATTGTTTGAGGAGAGTGCACAGTTATGAACTTAAATGTTTCAATTAACCGATTTTAGGCACATTTGGGCAGACTTGATATAACATTTTGAACAGTAATGCAACGGTTCATTGGATCAGTCTAAAACGTTGCACAGATACTGCTGCCATCTAGTGGCCAAAATCGAAATTACGCTTAGAGTTCTAAGTCATGTATTGACCTTATTCTTTGCATTTCAAAGATGATGGAACAAAAAGAGAAAACACATGTTTTTTTTATTTGTATTATCTTTTACCAGATCTAATGTGTTATATTCTCCTACATTAATTTCACATTTCCACAAACTTTAAAGTGTTTCCTTTCAAATGGTATCAAGAATATGCATATCCTTGCTTCAGGTCCTGAGCTACAGGCAGTTAGATTTGGGTATGTAATTTTAGGTGAAAATTTAAAAAAAGTGTTGGATCCTTTAACAGAGGAATATAGGCTTTTTATTTTCAGGTAACGGTTAGATAGATATGTAAAGTTCAAGGTACTATTGTCACCTATGCAACTTGTCACCTATGCAACTACTGTGACAGTGTTACTCATCTGTCAGTATTGTGACACTGCTATTTTTTTCACTTTGCACTCTTAAGATCTTTGTACATTTTTGACTGCAAGATCAGTAAAGTATCTTTCACATGTAATTGAACCAGCTCAAAGTTCCATTGATGTATTTTTCAACTGAAGTGTGTCTCTCTGAAGGAGATCACTGAGTGATGTGGGTTAGGGATTTATCCTCCTATGCCTCATCTGCCAGTCAGTTAATATCAAAATCTAATGATTTGAATTAGTCATGATGGTTTGAGGGCACACAGGGGGATCACTTAGGAGTCCTTTAACAAGTGGCAGTGACCCATCCTGATAATGCTAAGTGGTATATGTCCCAGCCCTATGCTTGCATAAAGTATTCCGGTCACAAAGCCACAGTGTTTTGCCAGTCCAAAAGTGTGTTCGGTGCTTCTGGTCCTCTTCAGAAGACGCACTGACCTGTTTCGTAATGGATCATTGTTCTGAGAATTGAATTGCAAGAATGAGAGGACTCGCATACTGTAACAGTCATAATGGAACCATAATTAAATGCTTGATCAATACTTACATACAGTATAAACTCTATCACCTGACAAATGCTGGACCCTATTAGTGGACCCAAAAACTGTTCTATCCATCCTATTTCAATGGCAATTACCTTTGACCTCCTCCCAGTACCTGACTAAGCAGGTGGATTTACTGAGGCACATGAATGACCAGCATGCTAAGGTATATGAGCAGCTAGATGTGGCGGCCAGAGACCTGGAGCAGGGAAACCACAGGCTGATTCTGGACAACCGCGTCGCCCAGCAGAGGATCAACTGGTGAGACTCAGGACTTTGTGATTCCTTTCTGAAAATAGTAACTGCAAACATTTTTCCCCCCAGTATAAATACTTAGACCCCAAATTTATTAAGAGGCAAGGTTTTGGCTAAATTAATTTTCTCCACAAAGCTCAGTAATTCGAACCACTTCTATGCTTGTCCTCTCTCTCAGCCTGACAGAAACGATCAACAGTCTTGAGACCCACATGGAGGACTTGCAGACCCAGGTGGAGGAGCTGAGGACAGCCCAGTCTGACCGGAGCAGGAGAGAACTGGCCGAACAGAGACACAACCTCGGAGCACAGAGTGTGTCCTGCCTCAAGGAACTGTATGACCTGCAGAAAGACAAGTGAGTGTGTGCATGTATGTGTCCTGCAGCTGTGCAATTGAACCTGGTGCCAACAAACCGCTTATGTTATTGTTACTCTAAAACATAGCCATTCCACCACAGAACCAGGTGTGTTCAGCTTTATTCAGCTCAAATCAATGTTGATCAATGTAATTCTCATCTCAACCATGCCAACCAAGACTAGGCTGAGAAGAGAGTAGATGGAGACAAGAGACCAACTCTAAGGCCAGCTAATTTGGTTTCTCATTCTCCAGTGGGAATGGTCACAGTGAACTTTGTGTCACAACACTAATTTCCTGCACTCTGATTATAGTCACTAAACAATTTGGAGATTATGTGCATGCTAAGAGAGGGAACACAATAACAAACAATAAACAGAGGAAGTTACCGTAAATGTTATTTTAAAGTACAGTAACAAGCATGTGCCTTGAGGGGAATGTTTTACTTCAGCTAGCCTGAATGTTTGTCACTGGCCAAGTTAAAGTACATCATTCCAGGAACTGTGTGTCTGGCCAAGTTACAGGTCCTTCTGAAAGTTTTTATAGAAACTGCACTATCGATCATCAATGGTGTCAGAACCAGCAGTCATAGAGCCTCTTCTCATCTCTTCCCCTTATAGTGATCTGCCTACTGTGTATTCCCTTTCAGTACACATTAAGTAAAGGAGACAGGCAGAGAGACACTTTGACTATTGATATGGGTCCATAGTGTAATGACTATGTATTACCGCTATTATCAGCCATGTGCTGACTGGGTGTCCCCAGGTCACACAGACCCAGACCACCTAATCTGGGCCAAGGCTTTTCGGACATAATCCCCTGCAGATAAATCTTTGAGGGGGTTAAGTCTAGCCTGTATACACACACTAACATACACACATAGTTTAGTAGCCTGTTTTAGCATGCAATACAAAACCACTGATAAAACACATACAGTACCAGTCAAAAGTTTGGACACACCTACTATCCAAGGGTTTTTCTTTATTTGTACTATTTTCTGCATTGTAGAATAATAGTGAAAACATCAAAACTATGAAATAACACACAGGGAATCATGTAGTAAACAAAAAAGTGTTAAACAAATCAAAATATATTTGAGATTCTTCAAAGTAGCCACCCTTTGCCTTGATGACAGCTTTGCGCACTCTTGGCATTTTCTCAACCAGCTTCACCTGGAATGCTTTTCCAACAGTCTTGAAGTTTCCACATATGCTGAGCACTTGTTGGCTGCTTTTCCTTCACTCTGCGGTCCAACTCATCCCAAACCATCTCAATTGGATTGAGCTCGGGTGATTGGAGGCCAGGTCATCTGATGCAGCACTCCATCCCTCTCCTTCTTGGTCAAATAGCCCTTACACGGCCTGGAGGTGTGTTGGGTCATTGTCCTGTTGAAAAACAAATGATAGTCCCACTAGGCTCAAACCAGAAGGGATGGCATATCACTGCTGAATGTTGTGGTAGTCATGCTGGTTAAGTGTGCTTTGAATTCTAAATAAATCACTGACGGTGTCACAAGTAAAGCAGCATCACACCTCCTTCTCCATGCTTCACGTTGGGAACCACACATGTAGAGATCATCCGTTAACCTATTCTGCATCTCATAAAGACAAGGCGGTTGGAACCAAAAATCTAAAATATGGACTCATCAGACCTAAGGACACATTTCCACCAGTCTAATGTCCATTGCTCGTGTTTCTTGGCCCAAGCAAGTCTCTTCGTAGTGGTGTCCTTTAGTAGTGGTTTCGTAGCAGCAATTGGACCATGAAGGCCTGATTCACGCAGTCTCCTCTGAACAGTTGATGTTGAGATGTCTGTTACTGAACTCTGAAGCATTTATTTGGGCTGCAATTTCTGAGGCTGGTAACTCTAATGAACTTATCCTCTGCAGCAGAGGTAGCTCTGGGTCTTTCCTGTGGCGGTCCTCATGAGAGCCAGTTTCATCATAGCCCTTGATGGTTTTTGCGACTGCACTTGAAGAAACTTTCAAAGTTCTTAATTTTCTACATTGACTGACCTTCCACATTGACCGATGTCTTAAAATAATGATGGACTGTCGTTTCTCTTTGCTTATTTGAGCTGTTCTTTCCATAATATGGACTTAGTCTTTTACCAAATAGGGTTATCTTCTGTATACCACCCCTACCTTGTCACAACACAACTGATTGGCTCAAACGCATTAATTAAGAAGGAAAGAAATTCCACAAATGAACTTTTAACTAGTTACACCTGATAATTTAAATGCATTCCAGGTGACTACCTCATGAAGCTGATTGAGAGAATGAGTGTGCAAAGCTGTCAAGGCAAACGGTTGCTACTTTGAAGAATCTTAAATATAATATGTACAGCACTTCGAGATATTAGCTGATGTACGAAGGGCTATATAAAATAAACTTGATTTGATATACAGTGGGGAGAACAAGTATTTGATACACTGCCGATTTTGCAGGTTTTCCTACTTACAAAGCATGTAGAGGTCTGTAATTTTTATCTTAGGTACACTTCAACTGTGAGAGACGGAATCTAAAACAAAAATCCAGAAAATCACATTGTATGATTTTTAAGTAATTAATTTGCATTTTATTGCATGACATAAGTATTTGATACATCAGAAAAGCAGAACTTAATATTTGGTACAGAAACCTTTGTTTGCAATTACAGAGATCATATGTTTCCTGTAGTTCTTGACCAGGTTTGACGCCACTGTATATTTGATTAACACTTTTGTTGGTTAATACATGATTCCAGATGTGTTATTTCATAGATTTGATGTCTTCACTATTCTACAATGTAGAAAATAGTCATAATAAAGAAACTCTTGAATGAGTAGGTGTCCAAACTTTTGACTGGTACTGTACATGATAAAAAACGGGCCTCTATAACCACTTTCACCATCTTGTTGAACCTTAGTCCTTTTCCCTGTCCCAGGTACATGGCCTATGAGAGCCTGCGTGTGGAGCATTCCTGGACAGCAAGGAAGGAGTCCTGTCAGGACCCAGATCCCGAGGAGGAGAACTCTGTGCTCCAGCGCTCCATCCAGACCCTGCAGGCTGTTCTGGCCTCTGAGCGGGGGAAGCGGGAGGCAGCGGAACAGGAGACTGAGCTGACTGCCAGGGAGAACGGGGCTCTGGAGCAGCGACTGGCCCTGCTGGAGGGCTGCCGGGCTAGGCAGAGGGAGCTGGAGACAGAGGTGGAGGAGCTACGGCAGCTGTGGCAGGCCGACTACGCCAACAGGTACGATCTTGACACTTTCTATTCATACTTGGTACATGTTGTTTGTATATTCAGCATAATAAAGACAATACTCTACTCCACCAGCGTTAGGAGACCTGACCGGCTACTGCTGCCTGACACAATCTTCTTCGCCTCAGAGGAGAAGCCCAGTCTGGTACAAAAGGAGGAGGAGAAGGAGGTGGGGGAGCAGGGGAGGCGCAGCCTGCAGAGGTGCAACAGCGAAAGTGTTCTGAAGGGGACACTAGCAGACGACATCCGGCGGGGGCATGAGCGTACATGTATCAGAAGAGCAGAGGCGGTGAAACAGAGAGGAATTTCCCTGCTCAATGAGGTGGATGCCCAGTATAGTGCACTGCAGGTAAAGGGTTTCATTTCTCATTATTGCATAATCAACACAAAGACCGAGGGTGAAATATTTCAATTTGTTTACAATGTGCCCTATGAATAAGAATGACAAACAAAAGGTCTAGGAAGTGAAGCAAATTACATTTTTATACAGTAATTTGAGTTTGTTATACAGTGTGGAAATTGCCAATGAGTGACTGAACGTTTGCCTCCTGCAGGTCAAATACGAGGAGCTTCTGCGGCGCTGCCAGCTGGGGGCAGACAGGCTCAGTCACAAGGCCGTGCAGACACCCCACAGTTCCCACGGCACTGTCAGTTACCCTCGACGGCGCCTCTCAAGTTCAGCCACCTCCATCGGGCTCCCAGCTGTCCCCGAAGACAACGGGCCTCAGCCGGAGTACAAGGCCCTTTTCCAGGAGATCTTCACCTGCATCCAGAAGACCAAAGAGGACCTAAGTGAGAACAAGTGGCCGAGTCAGGGTCATTGACTCTGGGGACGGTGATGGCAGTATTTGTTCTTTCTGCACCTTTGAATGGACTGCTCAAGAGGATATTGCTATAGGAGAGGGCCTCAAATAGCAGATCCCAAAGGGTGTTTTCTGTGTGTGTGTGTGTGTGCGCGCACGTGCACTAACACCTGTACCTCTTATACAACATGTCTCCTTCAATCCTGTCAACGCTATCACCTCGACACGCTCCGATGGTTTCATCAATAAGCACTATTATCTACCGTCCATCACTTTGACTACTTATCATCCTTATCTACAAGTTTGTTTTTGGCGCAAACATTTCCAGGTCAGATGTTGATAATTGGATTGTTTGAGTCCTGATGCTATCACCTCTTAGCATCCGACTGCTCTTATGCCTCATTTAGCTCGATTAGATGGCACCACCTCTTCACTTGACGTCAATGGGTGCAATAATATTAACAACCAGGGTTTTTCTATTCTTTTGTTTTCTACTAAATTCAAGTAATCATAGCAATTAGAATGGTATGTGTATGTACCATAGATTTGGTCTTGCAGCTTAATGAGTAGGCCTACGCTGTGTTTGTTTGTACGCTGATACCACGTACAGAACCACTATTGTACAGATCTTGAACTTGCTTAGACTATCTAGCAGTCTGTGTTCAATCCGCTTAGTGTTAAGCCTGTCGGGGGAGCCATACCTTTTGTGCACACTGTACATATTGCCAGATTATAGATTTAACTACATTTGTGTACCTTTTTATTATGCCAACTAAAGAGTACTGGACTAGATGGAGTACTTTATAGACTCAATAAGTACTTTATAGGTGCACTAATATATATATATTTGTGTGTGTGGAGAGATATATATATCTCCACACACACAAAGTATGTGGACACCCCTTCAAATTAGTGGATTTGGTTATTTCAGTATAAAATCGAGCACACAGCCATGCAATCTCCATAGACACACATTGGCAGTAGAATGGCCTTACTGAAGAGCTGCGTGACTTTCAAAGTGGCAACGTCATAGGATGTCACCTTTCCAACAGGTCAGTTCGTCAAATTTCTGCCCTGGCAGAGCCGCCCAGGTCAACTGTAAGTGCTGTTATTGTGAAGTGAAAACATCTAGGAGCAACAACGGTTCAGCCGCGAAGTGGTAGGCCACACAAGCTCACAGAACGGCAACGCCGAATGCTCACTACCGAGTTCCAAACTGCCTCTGGAAGCAACGTCAGCACAAGAACTGTTCGTCGGGAGCTTCATGAAATTTCCATAACGGTAGCGTAAGATTGCCAATCGTTGGCTGGAGTGGTGTAAAGCTCGACCCCATTGGACTCTGGAGCAGTGGAAACGCGTTCTCTGGTGTGATGAATCACGCTTCACCATCTGGCAGTCCGACGGACGAAAATGGGTTTGGCGGATGCCAGGAGAACGCTACCTACCCCAATGTATAGTGCCAACTAAAGTTTGGAAGAGGAATAATGCTCTGGGGCTGTTTTCAAGGTTCGGGCTAGACCCTTCAGTTTCAGTGAAGGGACATCTTAACGCTACAGCATACAATTACATTTTAGACGATTCGGTGCTTCCAACTTTGTGGCAACAGTTTGGGGAAGGCCCTTTCCTGTTTCTGCATGACAATGCCCCAGTGCACAAAGTGAGGTCCATACAGAAAGGGTTTGTCGAGATTAGTGTGGAAGAACTTGACTGGCCTGCACCGAGCCCATCGAACGCCTTTGGGATGAATTAGAATGCCGACTAACAGCCAGGCCCAACATCAGTGCCTGACCTCACTAATGCTCTTTTGGCTGAATAGAAACAAGTCCCCACAGCAATGTTCTAACATCTAGTGGAAAGCCTTTACAGAAGAGTGGAGGCTGTTATAGCAGCAAAGGGGGGACCAACTCCATATAATGCCTATGATGTTTGACGAGCAGGTGTCCATGACTTTTGGTCATGTAGTGTATTTATGGAGGTTAGGCCTATAGTAGTCAACATTGATTTCTAGATAGATTGGCCTGTAATACTAGAGAACCATAAGTGAACACTGGGAAAGGCCCAGTCTGTTCTCACTGTTTCATGGTCCTTTGTGTAATGTGTCCCTATAGCTACCTATGCCAACAGGACACATCGCGTCTTTGCACTTTCCACTGACCGATGGACACTTTGTAAAAATGTATTTATTTGACAATTATTTAGACGATGAGATGGTATTTATTTCCCTATGCTAATATTTGTAATTTGTCACTTTATTCCAGATCTATAATGTGATTGTTGCGGTAGCGAATGCTGATTCAGAGGAGTTCAGTGGTTTTGAGTTTGACTGACACTGAGGTTCAAAGTATGTTAAGGTGCTTCTTAATTGAATATGTGAAACTTACGTTTTGTAAGCGGAAGTGTTACAAAACGCTTAACACAACAGAAAAAAGAAGATATATGATTAAGGTTGCAGCGAGCTGTCTTTTAATTTGTGGATCCCTCAACAAAAGGTGCTTAATCTCAAAGCCCTAAGAATGGTAGACTGGTGGTTCTCTGCTCAGCAATATCCTGCCTTTAGACCACAACAAATGAGGGTAGGAGCAGTGGAGTCGGTCATACAGACACTGAGACACTTCAGATAACCAAGAACAAGAGGTCAGATCAATACATCGACATCTTTTCCATCTCAAGTCCAATGCTTCTCAGTGTCTGGTTTACCGGATGGGTTTACTGTTTCTTACTTGTGATGGACTGAAAAGTAGAAACACAAAGCCTGTCAATATTGACATCCTTTTTGCTCCTTTCAAAATACTTGGCTTCTTGGTGTCTCAGGGCAGACATAAGGAATATAAATAAATTATATTTTGACAAGGAGATACATAAAAACAGCAGTACTGCATCCTTCAAGGACTGGAGTTGTGTGTATTAGATGAATATACAATCTGGATTAGATGATCAGTAGCCAAATGGTCAGCTGAGGAATTACCTGTTATAGCCTACTTCTTTGTTTCAAGAGTTTATTCAGAACAGTGGAAGATAGACCAGGGGATCAGTTAGAACAAGTTCTATGTTCTCTGTTTTTTTATTTTATTTATTTCACCTTTATTTTCACCTCACCTGTTGTGTAGATTCACATTACCTCCATGACTGTTCTGTTTTGAATAAACCCCATAACAGTCTCTGGGCTCAAAATGCAGCTGTACATCAACAATGGTGAACTTCAAGTTGCCCTTTCTCTCTCTACGACCAGGGTCCATTATGACGTTACTTATCCTGGACAGAGACTCAAACTTGACTTCCATTTTGTGTTTTACATCAAATTAGAACTTGAAATGATATTATATGGCTGAACTATTTATTAATTCTATACTTGATATAATGAAAATGAGAACTATTACAAATTACAATTTCATAGTAATATACAACTGTAATTAATATATAGATGCAGCCTATAGTATGATGTCATAGATCAGCATTACAAGTGTTCTCCATGATGACTAACACATGCTTACAGTGAACCATTAAAAAATAATTGTGTAAGAGATGTTATCATTCTTTCCCATACAAGAGCCTCATGGAGAACATGCCCAAGCAAACTTGGGTTATATGTTGGCTAGATAAAATAGGCTTCATAGATTGATACCATCGTGTCACTGCATAGTTACTGGGAGGGCTGTCTCAGCCAGCCCTCCTTCCATGTTTTAATGTCTGTTGTATTAAATAGGGTACATTAATCTCTCTCAATATTCATGTGAACTGACAAACTATAGCGAGAGAATCCATCCTAAAGGGTACAAGGTAGACAACCGTCACACATGTAGACCTACAGTACTCTTAAAATGGCCTCCTCTTAAAGGAAACCCATTTTTGATGTTATTTCGTATTTGTGCATCTGAGCGATGTTCTATCGATTCCCGGGGTCATTTTAATGTTTTCATGTGTATCTGAGCTATTCGCCGTTCAAGCAGGCAGAAATACAGCCGGTATGACGACTTTTGTGTCATACAGTATATTACATATCCTACTTTACATGTATTATAGGACAAATTAGTCATTCTGATCAAGGGACAAATCTCGTCCCCCACCCCTTAATTCTGAACGAGCACCTCAGTCCTCAAATGTCCTTGGGGATCGCCTCTCAGGCCAATAATAGGACTTTGTCTTCCAGACCGCTAATAGCTTTTACTTAACGACTAGTTTCCTGCCCTACTCCCAACAACCCCCAAATCCACTAACCCTCCACAAAAGGGGATTACATGCTAATCTCGGCCATAAAGAGACTGTCTTGCAAAGACTCTGGACTCTGTGGACACTGAGAGAAGTTTGTGTTGGCTTTCAAATCAACCTGCAATTGAGACCTACGTTTGGTTGGGAGACCGTATGAAATTGATTGCTGATAAAAGATTGTAATGGAAAAGCGACGTATGTTCTCTTCAGGCCTAAAACAACTTCAATGCAACACAAAGTGGAGACTGAAATGTAGGCTAGGCTATAGCCTATCAATGGCGCTCCTATATACATGTAAAATGTCTTATTAGATTCCAGCTTGGAGCCAGAACTCCATTCAAATATTTTGGCTCGCTGGACTGAGGTGTGGGAGTCAGAATGTTATGCACGCCCTCATGCCTCTGTCCCAAATGCATAGCTGTATGTCTCAGTTCATTGTATAGACTCCACACTGCATTCCTCAGCTCTGTGACCTCAGCAGAGAACGTATGCCAGGTGGAACTCAACAACACTCAGAGGTTATCCTGTCAAGATTTACACGACTGTGGAAAATGTAAGGAACATGTTTTTGTGATTCATGCTTCAATTTCTAATGAATTCTGCACTGTGTGACAACCCTATAACATTACAGTAGGCTTACCTATTCTAATTATCTATAGAGATCAAATAAAATGTTATTGGTCACATACACATGGTTAGCAGATGTTATTGCGAGTGTAGCGAAATGTTTGTGCTTCTAGTACCGACAGTGCAGTAATATCTAACAATTCCACAACTACCTTACACGCACAAGTGTAAAGGAATGAATAAGAATATGTACATATAAAAGATGGATGGGCAATGACAGAGCGGCATAGGCAAGATGCAATAGATGGTATAAAATACAGTATATACATATGAGATGAGTAATGCAAGATATGTAAACATTGTTATAGTGGCATTATTAAAGTGACTAGTGATCCATTTATTAAAATGGCCAATGATTTCAAGTCTGTATGTAGGCAGCAGCCTCTCTGTGTTAGTGATGGCTGTTTAACAGTCTGATGGCTTTGAGATCGAAGCTGTTTTTCAGTCTCTTGGTACCAGCTTTGATGCACCTGTACTGACCTTGCCTTCTGGGTGGCAGCAGGGTGAACAGGCAGTGGCTTGGGTGGTTGTTGTCCTTGATGATCTTTTTGGTCTTCCTGTGACATCGGGTGCTGTAGGTGTCCTGGAAGGCAGGTAGTTTGCCCCTGGTGATGCGTTGTGCAGACCGCACCACCCTCTGGAGAGCCCTGCGGTTGTGGGCGGTGCTGTTGCCGTACCAGGCGGTGATACAGCCCGACAGGATGCTCTCAATTGTGCATCTGTAAAAGTTTGAGGGTTTTAGGAGACAAGACATTTCTTAAGCCTCCTGAGGTTGAAGAGGCACTGTTGCACCTTCTTCACCACACTGTCTGTGTGGGTGGACCATTTAAGTTTATCTGTGATGTGTACGCAAAGGAACTTAACTTTCCACCCTCTCCACTGCTGTCCTGTCGATGTGGATAGGGGGGTGCTCCCTCTGCTGTTTCCTGAAGTCCACAATCATCTCCTTTGTTTTGTTGACATTGAGTGAGAGGTTGTTTTCCTGACACCTCACCTCCTCCCTGTAGGCTGTCTCGTCGTTGTTGGTAATCAAGCCTACTACTGTTGTGTTGTCTGCAAACTTGATGAATGAGTTGGAGGAGTGCATGGCCACACAGTCATGGGTGAACAGGGAGTACCGGAGGGGGCTAGGCACACACCCTTGTGGGACCCCAGTGTTGAGGATCAACAAAGTGGAGATGTTGTTTCCTACCTTCACCACATGGGGGTGGTCCGTCATTAAGTCCAGGACCCAATTGTACAGGGTGGAGTTGAGACCCAGGGCCTCAAGCTTAATGATGAGCTTGGAGGGTATTATGGTGTTGAATACTGCGCTATAGTCAATGAACAGCATTCTTACATAGGTATTCCTCTTGTCCGGATGGGATAGGGCAGTGTGATGGCGATTGCATCATCTGTGGACCTATTGGGACGGTAAGCAAATTGAAGTGGGTCTAGGGTTACAGGTAAGGTGGAGGTGATACGATTCTTGACTTGTCTCTCAAAGCACTTCCTGATGACAGAAGTGAGTGCTACGGGGCGATAGTCATTTAGTTCAGTTACCTTTGTCTTCTTGGGCACAGGAACAATAGTGGCCATCTTGAAACATGTGGGGACAGTAGACTGGGATAGGGAGAATATATTATTGATCAGCTTGACATTATGGACATAGCCTATTGTTTGGATTTGATTGAGGTATTGGTGTTTATCTATTCTCATCCACTATCAACAATAAGGCCACTCACATTGGCAGGAACAATGGTGAAACAGTAATCTCATCTTGAAGAACTGAATTTCATCTCAAGTTCTATCATGCGGCCTATTTCAGAAGCATATGAGAGCGCTTTAATTTCAGTCCAGTTGTATTGAAAATAAAACAATATAGAATGGGAAAAATGTGTAATTTATTTCCTGCTAAATTTGCCTACACAAACTACACTATTTGCTTGCAGTGCATTTCATTGGACAAAAAGCTTCTATACACGTACTAACCAGGCCCGAGCCCAAACCTGCTTAGCTTCCGAGATCAGGCGAATTCAGACTGGTATGGCCATAAGCGAAGGAATGGTGCAGCTGTAAAACATTTTGAGTATCTGAGGACCCATGCCAAATATTTTCAGTCTCCTGAGGGTGAATAGGTTTTGTCGTGCCCTCTTCACGACTTTCTTGTGCTTGGACCTTGTTAGTTTGTTGGTGATGTGGACACCAAGGAACTTGAAGCTCTCAACCTGCTCCACTACAGCCCTGTCTATGAGAATGCGGGCGTGCACGGTCATCTCCTCTGTCTTGATCACATTGAGGGACAGGTTGTTGTCCTTGCACCACACGGTCAGGTCTCTGACCTCCTCCCTATAGGCTATCTCATCGTTGTCGGTGATCAGGCCTAACACTGTTGTGTCATCAGCAAACATTTATTTTATTTTTTTCCCCCCAATTTTTTTTTACCCCGTTTTGTTCATGGTATCCAATTGGTAGTAACAGTCTTGTCTCATCGCTGCAACTCCCGTATGGACTCGGGAGAGGGCGAAGGTCGAGAGCCGTGCGTTCTCCAAAACTCAACCCAACCAAGCCGCACTGCTTCTTGACACAATACCCACTTAACCCGGAAGCCAGCCGCACCAACGTGTCGGGGGAAACGCCGTGCACCTGGCGACAGTGTCAGCGACCACTGCGCCCTGCCCGCCACAGGAGTCGCTAGTGCATGATGGGACAAGGACATCCCTGCCGGGCAAACCCTCCCCTAACCCGGACGACTCTGGGCCAAAATCAGGCAAAACATTGAAGGGATTTTACTGGGCCCTAACGGACTACAGACATTGACAGTCTCCTTGCCTAAAAACAAATGCTGAATGTACTGCCTACATTTAGAGGGAAACGCACTGTCCATTATTTGATTTGATCAGGGCAGGGCAGGGAAGCACTAACAAACTGCATTTAGTCCTATAAAAGAGATGATATTATTAGGTCGATAAATAAAAGGCAGTTGCTCCACGT